>NW_028261384.1:4516190-4598690 GCF_051295495.1 Thamnophis sirtalis
TTCCCTCCCTTTTCCTTCCTTTCTTTCTTCCTCCCTTTTCCTTCCTTCCTTCCTTCCTTCCCTCCCTTTTCCTTCCTTCTTTCTCTCCCACCCTCCCTTTTCCTTCCTTCCTTCCTTCCCTTTTCCTTCCTTTCTTTCTTCCTCCCTTTTCCTTCCTTCTTTCCCTCCCTCCCTTTTCCTTCTTCCTTCCTTCTCTCCCTCCTTCCCTTTTCCTTCCTTCCTTTCTTCCTCCCTCCCTCCCTTTCTCCCTCCCTTGACTATGCAACCAATTGCTCAGCCACCAGTCAAAGTCTAATAATAGTGAAAAGAATGATTTACGACTGGTCCTGCCCCCCCCATCTATTCTCTGCCCCCCCCTGAGTCCCTGTTGATTGGGAGGGAACGGGGATTTTTGCAGTATCCTTCCCCTGCCACGCCCACCAAGCCACACCAAGCCACGCCCACAGAACCGGTAGCAACATTTTTTGACCTTGACCACTGTTCTCACTCTTACGAGTGAATGGCATCTCAGCAGTCATGCAATCAAAATTTGGGCGCTTGGCAACCAGTGTGTATTTCTGACAGCTGCAGCGTCCGTGTGTGTGTGTGTGCATGTGTGTGTGTGGGGGGGGGGCGATTGCCATTTCAGACAAGCAAAGTCAACAAGGGAAGCCAGATTCGCTTAACGGCCACATGATTCGCTTAGCAATAGCAATAGCAATAGCAGTTAGACTTATATACCGCTTCATAGGGCTTCCAGCCCTCTTTTACAGAGTCAGCATATCGCCCCCCACAGTCTGGGTCCTCATTTCACCCACCTCGGAAGGATGGAAGGCTGAGACAACCTTTGAGCCGGTGAGATTAGAACCACTGAACTGCAGATAACAGTCAGCTGAAGTGGCCTGCAGTGCTGCACTCCTAACCACTGCGCCACCTCGGCTCCTAACAACTTGCTTAACAACTTGCAGCGATCCACTTAGCCCAAAAGATCATCAAATCAGGCACAACTTGCTTAACAATGGACATTCTGCCTCCCGCACCCCAACACACACACACAGACACACACATCGTGGTCGTAACTCGAGGACTGTCTGCGAGGGTTATCGTAGCCAAAAGGAAATAAGAGAGGCATGCAACTGGGCCCCTCGGCACTGTCAGCGCTTAATTTACAAGCGTAGCTTTTGTGTTCCTGTTGGTTTCTCTGGCCAGGAGACAACTAGAAAAGATACAAGAGGTAATCTGAATGCCACAGATATAGAAACCAAGCAGAGCCAAGGTGGCGCAGTGGTTAAATGCAGCACTGCAGGCTACTGCTAGATCAGCAGGTCAGCGGTTCAAATCTCACCAGCTCAGGGTTGACTCAGCCTTCCATCCTTCCGAGGTGGGTAAAATGAGGACCCGGATTGTTGTTGGGGGCGATATGCTGACTCTCTGTAAACCGCTTAGAGAGGCCTGAAAGGCCTATGAAGCGGTGTATAAGTCTACTGCTATTATTGTAGCCGTGGAAAATGCGGAAACTACCCCGTTCTGACCCATTTTTGGAAAATAAAAATAAAAACCACCATCTTGACTTCAACATTTACCCCCATTTTTTTTCTGAATACTGTTCTTCCCCAGAGGGAGAAGGTGCCAGCTCGTCTTTTTCCCAGAGGACAGGAAATATCCCCAGGGTTTAAATCAGATATACAGGTAGTCCTTGACTTATATTCATTTAGTGACTGTTCAAAGTTACGGCACCGGAAAAAGGGACCCACGGCTGCTTTTCACACCCACGACTGTTGCACTTTTGCAACTGACTCACCTTTATGATGGTCGCAGTGCCTCGGAGTCGTTCTTGTTGAAGGAAAAAATCAAATGATTCTATGTATACTTTTGAACGGCTTGGGAACTCCCGACGCACGAGTGTTCATTTAGTGACCATCCGGTCACAATGGCACTGAAATAAGTGGCTTATGACTCATTTTCACACTTACGACCTGTCATCCCTGTAGTCATATTCCTCTTGGATCTCAGGCCTGCCACACTTTCTATTATTCTACTATGCCTTTTTCTATTGTGGGAAAATGGGAGGGGGGGATTGTACCGAGTTAGATGATATGTAGCCATAACAACATCCTTTCTAGAAAGCCAAGGTCATCCTGTGTCTCTGCACCTCTGCACCTGTCTGGAATTGGATGGGGGGAAGCTGCCAGCGTGGCAGTGGGAGATTGGACCGTGTGACGGGCTTGTGCGTGTGGGGGCAAGATCTTGAACTTTCAATGGGTGGGGAAAACCAGGAAGCTTTCCAGATGTGCCAACATGGCTTTCTTAATAACTTGGAACTTTGAGCAATATTTTGCCTCGGACTCTGATTTACTTTTGGATGCTATTTGGAACCCTGACATTAACCCAAATCTGACATGACCATTGCAGCATCTCCCAGGGTCACGTGATTAAAATTTGCACATTCCCATTTATGACAATCGCAGTGTCCCGGTATCGTGTGACCCCCCCCCCCTTTGCGACCTCCTGACGAGCAAAATCAATGGGGAAGCCAGATCCACTTAACAACTGTCTTACCCATTTAACAACTGCAATGGTTCACTTAACAACTGTGGCAACAAAGGTCGTAAAATGGGGCAAAGTCGCTTAGCAACAGAAATGTTGGACTCCGTTGTGGTTGTAAGTCGAGGTCTACCTGTATTTTAATCTCCTGAGTAAAATAAAACCGAAAAGGGGGGGGGATTCTTGAATTAATGAATTAACGCTGGTACATTCTTGCTGGCCATTCGTGATGCTAACCCCCCCCCCCCCAGACACACACACTGTTTTTTGATGTGGATTTCTTGGTAAAATGGATGAAAAAAAAGGGAGGATTTGAAAACCTGTTCAAAACAAGCCAGGTTTGATTGGGAAGATTTTGCACTAACTGAGGAAATTTGACGCTCTTGAGCTGCTGAGAGATCAGCCGATAAAGGCCAAGACTCCACCTGCTGGGTGCCACGGAGGCTGTAGATGGAATAAGAATTGAATGAAAAGGATTTAATATCACTGCACACTCCACAGGGAAGTAACGGAGAAGAAGAGAATATGAAGGCCGTGAGGTGCTTTTGAGCCAATCTCTGAAAATGCGTCCTCTGGAAATAGTAGAATCCAATGCTGGAAGGCACCTTGGAGGTCATCTAGTCCAACCCCCTGCTCAAGCAGGGGGCCCTGTACCATTTCAGACAAGTGGCTGTCCAGTTTAAAGCTTCCAGTGATGCAGCATCCACAGCTTCTGAAGGCAAGTCGTTCCACCGGTTAATTGTTCTCCTAAATTTCTCCTAAGTTCCAGGTTGCGTCTCTCCTTGGTTAATTTCCATCTATTGTTCTGCTTTGGAGAATAGGTTGACACCCCCCTCCCCTCTTCTTTGGGGCAGCCCTTCAAATATTGGAAGACTGCTCCCATGTCTGCCCTAGTCCTTCCTTTCATGAAACTAGACATACCCAATTCCTACAACGGTTCTTCATGTTTTAGTCTCCAGCCCCCATAATCCTCTAGGGTTTAGTATACTTTATTGTCATTGCAACTCGTACAACGAAACGAAATGCCGTCTTCAGTGTACATTATAACTATAAAAATAAATCACAAACACACATCCTTCGCCTTCTACACAATTGAATTAATATTGCACTAGCTTTGCACTATACAGTAGACTTCAATATAGTCACTGCCCTGGGATAGAAGCTGTTTTTCAGCCTATTTGTCCTCGTTTTTATTGTCCTGTACCGTCTGCCAGATGGTAATAGTTAAAAAAAAAAAGGGTGTCCAGGATGAGATGGATCTTTAAGGATGTTTTGAACTTCCTTAAGGCAGCGGGAGCCATAAAGCTCTCCCAAAGAGGGGAGAGGGCAACCCATGATCCTCTGGCCAATGACGTTGACCCTCTGGAGTCCTATCTGCCCCTGTGCAATTGGCAAACCAGACACAGGTGTAGTAAGTTAAAATGCTCTCTATGGTGCAGCATAGAAGGCCACCAGCAGTTTTCCATTCAGTTGTTGTTTCCTGAGAAGTCTCAGGTATTATCATATCTGCTGGGCTCTTTTGACCAGGGCTGCAATGTGAGTTGCCCCATGTCAGGTCCTCTTTTTATGACAACACCCAGAAACTTAAAACTGCCCACTTGCTCCACTCGGTCTCCATTGATAAGCAAGGCCTGGATGTCTGATCTATTCCTTCCGTAGTCCACTAGAGCCCCCTTGGCCTTATTTGTGTAATTGTAATTGTAATTTAATAAATTTATATGCCACCCAATCCCACAGAACTCCGGGCGGCTTACAAATACAAGAGTAAAATAAAAAATAAAATATAGGGAAAAACGAAAACAGATTTAAAAGCAACACACCATACACTCAAACCTAGATGGGGCTGGACCTCATTCATGGGTCAACAGCCCCAGGCCTGCCGGAACAGCCAGGTTTTAGTGGCTTTTCGGAAGGCCGAGAGAGTGGGAAGGGTCCAGATCTCTACGGGTAGATCGTTCCACAGGGCTGGAGCAGCTACAGAGAAGGCCCTCCCCCGAGGGGTCGTCAGCCGGCATTGTCCGGTCGACGGCACCCGGAGGAGGCCCAGCCTGTGAGATATTATCGGCCGTTGGGAAGTATGTGGCAGGAGGCGGTCTCGCAGATATCCAGGTCCTAGGCCATGTAGGGCTTTAAAGGTGATAACCAGCACCTTGAAGCGCGTCCGGAGACCGATAGGAAGCCAGTGCAGATCACGGAGGATAGGTGTAACATGGGTGTATCTAGGTACACCCGATATCGCTCGCGCGGCTGCATTCTGGATCAACTGTTGTCTCCGAACACTCTTCAGGGGCAGCCCCATGTAGAGCGCGTTGCAGTAGTCAAGCCTTGAGGTGACGAGGGCATGAATGACCATTCGAAGTGCTGAAGTTTTTGTCTCCACACCAACCGTTCCACCTCATCTCGACAGGCAGACAAACACACACACACACTTGGAAATTAGTCCCACCACAGTTGTATCACCTGCAAATTCAGTAATAGTATTACTGGCGTGAGTGGGAAGGAAGTCATGTACATGAAGAGTATAGGGCAGTGATGGCGAAGCCTTTTCGGTACTGAGTGCCAAAAAGTTTGCGCGGAAATGTCGCGCGTCCACTCATCGGGGCCATGCTCCAGAAAAGCCGAACTTGCGGGTTCTAGCCCGCATGCTGCCTGATGATCAGCTGGCTGGCGCACATGCACAGGGCGGTTTTCGGCACCACCACGCACCCGAAAGGATCACACTCTGGAAAAGCTGAACTTCTGAGTTCTGGCGCACATGCGCATCTGACAATCAGCTGGCATGCTCACACCGGTTTTCGGCACTGCTGCACGCATGAAGGACAGCTGATCATTGCGCACGCATGCTCACCAGAAACCCGGAAGACAAACAGGCAAGGCCACACATACCAGGCAACATAGCTTTGAGTGTATCGGTGTTAATAAGGGGCCAAGGAGATATGACTACCTAATCCAGGGTTTCTGCCTGTTCTCTCCAAGGTGGCGCAGTGGTTAAATGCAGCACTGCAGGCTACTGCTAGATCAGCAGGTCAGCGGTTCAAATCTCACCGGCTCAGGGTTGACTCAGCCTTCCATCCTTCCGAGGTGGGTAAAATGAGGACCCAGATTGTTGGGGGCAATATGCTGACTCTCTGTAAACCGCTTAGAGAGGCCTGAAAGGCCTATGAAGCGGTATATAAGTCTACTGCTATTGCTATTGCTATTGCTCTCTATAGAAGAGGTTCCACAAATCTACCGTGCCATTTAGAACCGGTTCCAGCTCCCTCCCCCCGCCCGTCAGCACATCATCAAGATGAGGAGCGAGAGGAGGAATTCTGGGAGTTGAAGTCCACAAGTCTTAAAGCTGCCAAGTTTGAACACCCCTGGGTTTTTTTTCTTCTAAAGGGTTAGAGTGCAAGGGTCTTGTAACTTGACAGCTTTAAGACTTGCGCGCTTCAATGCCAGAGTTCCTGAGCCAACATGACTGGAGGAGGAATTCTGGGAGTTGAAGTCCACAAGTCTTAAAGCTGTCAAATTTGAACACCCCTGGGAGGGGGGTGTTTCTAAAGGGTTAGGGGTGCAAGGGTCTTGTAACTTGACAGCTTTAAGACTTGCACACTTCAATGCCAGAGTTCCTGAGACAACATTTTGGTTGCTAAGTGTTGTGAGTTTCACCACATTTTACAAGTTGGCCACTCCCACCCAGCTGGTCACATGGCTGACAAACCACTCCCAGTCGGACACATGGCCAGCAAGCCACTCCTACTTGGTCACATGGCCAGCAAGCCACTCCCACAAAGCAGACCACACCTACAGAAGAGGTTCTAAACAAATTTTGAAACCCACCACTGACCTAATCTGACCCTCTGGGAGCAGCCAGACAGGAAACCCATAATCCAGATTGAATAAGAAAGCCCAAGATTCATAAATTTAGACATTATATGTGGAAGAATTGTGCTGAAGGCAGAGCTAAAATCTACAAAAAGCGTGCTCGCTATTCCAGATGTGCCAGAGCGGTGTGAAGAGTGATGGCTGTAGCATCATCTGTAGATCTATTCTTTCTGTATGCAAACTGGGGTTATGTATGTGGAAGAGCAGAAATGAATTTCTCAAAGCGCTTCATGAGGGTAGGAGCGGGTGGTATTGCTCTGTAATCGTTGGGGTTATTGATAAGGAACATCTTTGGCAGTGGAACCATGGTGGAAGCCTTCAAACGAGGTGGAATAGTGGGCTGGGATAAAGGCCGGTTGAAGATTTTGGCAAAGACTCCAGCCAACTGATCAGCACAGTCTCTAAGCACTCAGCCAGAGGTACCTCCAGGGCCGGCAGCCCTCGGAACGCCCCTCACCCCCTTTCCCTCCACAATGAGGTGGGGGCTACAATGGGCTGGGGGCTGTATTTTAGCTGTCTCTGATGTCTCCACTTCAAAGCGAGCAAAGAAATATAGTGGCATTGTTGGCTTTTGGGGGGGGGGTTGCTGCAGCACACTGCTGGCTCCCAGCAACAGCAATAGACTTATATACCACTTCACAGTGCTTTACATTCCTCTCTAAGGGATTTACAGAGGCAGCATATTCCCACCCATCTGGGTCCTCATTTTACTGACCCTGGAAGGATGGAAGGCTGAGTCAACCTTGAACCCATAAGGATCGAACTCCTGGCAATGGGAATACAATACTGCATTCTAACCACTGCACCACCATGGCACTAATTATAGTACTTACTCACAAATATTCCTATATCTAACTGCCAGCCTATCTGCCAGCCTATATCCATCCATCCATCCATCCATCTGTTATCTATCTGTCTTATCTATCAGTCTGTGTCTATTGTCTGTCTGTCTGTCCATCCATCTGTTCATCCATCCATTATCTGTCTGTCTATTGTCTGTTCTGCCTGCCTGCCTGCCTGTCTCTCTCTATCTCATCTGTCTTTCTATACGTCTATCTATCCATCCATCTACCTATCCATCCATCTATTATCTATCTATTGTCTGTCTGTCTGTCCTCTTCTCTATCATCTGTCTTTATCTATCTGTCTATCTATCCATCCATCTACCTATCCACCCATCTATTTTCTATTGTCTGTCTGTCTGTCTTTCTCTCTATCATCTGTCTGTCTATCTATCTATCTATCTATCTATCTATCTATCTATCTATCTATCTATCTATCTATCTATCTATCTATTTATCCATCCCTCCATCCCTCCATCGATCTAACTACCTATCTATCCATCTATTATCTATCTATTGTCTGTCAGTCTGTCTGTCTCTCTCTATCATCTGTCTGTCTATCCATCCATCCATCTATCTACCTATCCATCCATCTATTATCTATCTATTGTCTGTCTGTCTGTCTGTCTGTCTCTCTCTCTCTTTATCATCTGTCTTTCTATCTATCTGTCTGTCTGTCTATCTATTTATTGTCTGTCTGGTCTGTCTGTCTGTCTGTCTGTCTGTCTGTCTATCTATCTATCTATCATCTATCTATCTATCTATCATCTATCTATCTATCTATCTATCTATCTATCTATCATCTATCTATCTATCTATCATCTATCTATCTATCTATCTATCTATCTATCTATCTATCTATCTATCATCTATCTATCTATCTATCTATCTATCTATCTATCTATCATCTATCATCTATCACCTATCTATCATCTCTGGTATCCCTCTGCCTTTATCCATCCAACTCGCTCTCTGTATGTCTCATCTATCTATCTTTTTTGCCTACTTTTCTTTTCATGGCTACAGGGTGCCACATCTTCTTCAACTCAAGCTGAATTCCTTTCGGATCAATATATTATCTAATTTAATCTGAGCCCTCCCTCAGCAACTCAACAAGGAGAAAACATCCGAAGACCGTAAGGGAATTAACTGATGGCGAAGCAAGTTTGGGCAGAGATGAAAGCAGGCGCGGGAAGTATACAGACACAGATGTAAATGCACGAACCAGGAAAAACCGCCTTCCCTGCAATTCACAAGTGTGTGAGCAAAGCAGAAGCGCATTGTGTCTTTCGAGAAAATAAACAAGACATTATCCTTAATCCGGGTCTTGCCGGGGTCTGTATTTACACTGGAAAAGTTTTTAAACAGGTTTTTGTTTGGCAAGGGATGTCAAAGTTGATCCAAAGTTGGTTTCTACTCAAGCAAATCCTTCCCACTTACGGATTCTGGACTCGTTCAGAACGAGTGCCAGATTACCGATCCGGTGTATATGGCTATGAATACATCATTATGGACGAGAGGAGCTGGCCCCTGGGTCCCTCTAGCTGGGCACCACCCGCATCTTCTACAGGACCAGCGTCTACTGTATCTTCTGCGCCCTCCTGCAAGTATTTAAACGAGAGTCACCTCGGAGGGACCATTTCTGGACAACGGGAATAACCCCCTCCCACCACTGGGATCGGCTCAGTTCTTCTCCTGCGTGTGCTGCTTCAGAGCGTGCAGGAAGATCTCCTTCACCTGCCCCACGGTGTCCTGGTACACCCGGAAATCTTCCTCTTTGGTCCGGATGGATTCTTGCAAAGCGCTCTTCAGGCCTTCGATCTCGTCCATCTGGATCGCCAGCCTGCGCAGAAAAAAACGGTCGGCACATTTTTATGATTTTAAGCTGCTCAGAGTTACCTCAAGGTTAAGATGGGCAGCCAATAAAAGTTATAAACAAATAACTAGAAGAAATAAATGGATTTTGATAGCTGACCGAAAATGCAGGTGGTCCTCACTTAGAGACTGTTCGAAGTTATGGGTTAAAGATATTTAATAGCTAGAGCAGTGAAGGGTTGAGCAGTGAGCCTGAACACAGAGTTGTGTTGATTAGCTGAAGAGAGCTGGCCACGGCATGAGGAAAACTGAGGTGTGATTGGTTGCTATGAGTGAAAAGTAGGAGTGTCCTTGTTTCCCGCCTTTTTTCATCTGTGTGCTCTATGTAGACTGTAATTTACCTCAGGATGTTCCTGCTGTGTTGATTTACCTCATGATCAGTGGTGGGATCCTGCTATTTTAACAACCAGTTCGGAGATTGTGCATGCACAGTTTTAACAAAACTTACCTTCCACTTTACTTCTGGGCAGTAACTTAGCTGAGGTGCATGAATCAGCTGAGAGGATATAGATAAGTAAAAGGCAGGCAGGTGGGCCTACCTGATCATCGGAGCTACTGATTCGCCCGAACCAGTCCAAACTGGCTGAATCCCACCCCTGCTCATGATGCTCATGTGTTGATTTACCTCAGGATGTTCCTGTATCCTGTATTGATTTACCTGAGTACGGTCCTCTTTGCCTGACAATCTAGGCCATATATACAGTTATAAAATATATTTATTTATATAAAACTACCAGTTTTGTCAGCGTCTCTAACTCCATTTGAACAGTGCAATTCCTGCCACAAAGAAGGTTGTAAAATCATGAGCAGTCACATCTTATCTTGGTTAATGACCCTCAGGACATATGATTATAATTCTGGGCTCATAATTATAATTAAGGCTTATAATCACAGTCATAAGTTGAGGATCACATGTGCAGGCAGTCCTCGAGTTACAACCATTCGTTTAGTGACCATTCAAAATTACAATGGCACTGAAAAAGTGACAATACAAATTTTCACACTTATGACCATTGCAACTTCTTTATAGTCATGTGATCAGAACTTGGATGCTTGGGAACTGACTCATATTTATGACGGTTGCGGCGTCCTGAGGTCTTCTGCCAAGCAAACTCAACAGAGAAGCCAGATTCACTTAACAGCTGTGTCACTAACTGAACAACTGTAGTGATTCACTTAACAACCATGGCAAGAAAGATTGTAAAATGGGACAAAACTCATTGTCTTGCATAGCAACAGAAATTTTGGGCTCAATTGTGGTAGTGAGTTGAGGACTATCTGCATTAGCAGAAATTGTTCCTTCACTTTCCTGTATTCCTTCTTAAATCTAACTTAAAGCTTTGAGGTTTTAAAAATAAAATGGTAAAAAAAATATGTTAAACATCTCACTGTGTGGAGAGTTCCTCTAACTGAGACTCCAAAGGCACTTCGGAAAATTGGACGGATGGCAGATCTTTCTTATCCCCAGCGTTCCAGCTCATTTTGGCGCTGCTGAGTGGCGGAGCTGTTGAGAGAAGACGTGTCGTTAAACAGAGATTCTGAAGGCTGGCCACCCACCCACCAAATTCTAAAGTTTCCTGAAAAATATCACAATTTGTATTTTCAGTTGAGAAGCAGGAAGAGATGGCATGGCTGGTTGGGGAATTATGGGCGTTGAAATCCACGCATCCTAAAGTCGCCAAGATTGAAAAATACCGGTGTACACGTAGCCCTTGACCAGGGGTGGGCTGCTACGGGTTTTCCTGCGTTCGGGAGAATCCGTAGCTAATGTTATGGCTGGTTCAGAGAACCTCCAAATCCCACCCTTGGGGGTCCCTCGCCTCTTCCAGGAGTCTCTACCCAGCCCGTTTTGGATGCGAATTAAATGCAGGGCCCGTGCGGAGATTCAGGGAGGGGGAAAAATGGGCCTCTTGGAACTTCTGGAAGGGCTTCTGGAGCCCGGGGAAGGCAGTTTTCGCAATGGTCATTAAGTGAACCCATTACACCCAATGGAGGTTTTTGCTTGGAAACCAAAACCAATTTTGGGAGGGAAAACGGCCCAAAATCGCAGTCGCAGGACACTGAAAATGGTGGTCAATGAAAGGTGGTGGCGGGAGGGGAGGGAGCACGGGAACTTTGAAACTGATTCACAAGCTCTTCTGGAGAAGTTCATTGTAACTGTTCTGACCCAGTCTTCCTTAAAAAGCAGGAAGCAGAGTCTTGGTCCTGGCAAAACCCCTTTTATTTACACGACTATGGATTCCTTTCATTCACAGTCAGCAAGGCTTGGCAAACAGTCTTTCAGAGGAGTATTTATCAACACGAACCTTATCTCACTTGGCGAGCTGCTTTGCGATAACTAGTTTCCAAAGGCAAAGCAACACTTGGCACGGAGTCTCTTGTAGTCACAAACAGAACTTTCCACTCTTGAAACGACCGAAGGAACTAATTGTTTCCTGCAAAAGCCCCCTCCCTCCCCATTCGCTCCTCTTTTGTTTCCCAAGGGAAGGGCCAAATCACCTCCAAGGTGTGGCTTTGCTCCCAAGTCGACCCTGCTTTCTGAGTTGTTCTGTCTCCTGGCAGCTCTGTGCATGCGCACACTGGGAACAGGCTCCAGCTGTTCCTCTGCCTCACTGCTGTCTAGCTCCCTCTCTGTGCCTCCGACGCAGAACCCTCGTCTGAGTTTTCCATGTTCCTCCCAAACCTCCTCACTCTCTGACTCCACTACCAGCTCTGCTGGCCGCCGCCATGCCACAACAGCAACTTTGAACAGTTGTTAAGTGGTAGGTCCAGGGGTGGGTTTCAACCGGTTCGTGGCGGTCCCCGCGAACCGGTTGGTCGGCGAACCCGGAAGTAAGTAACTTCCGGGAACGGCGAAGGACCCGCCCGCCCGCGCTCCTTACCCGGTTTTGACGAGTTCTGCGCTTCCACGCATGCGCAGGACGCATACAGCGCCTGCGCGATCCTCCAGGAGCAGCTGGAGCATCGCACAGACCCTAGTACGCATGCGTGCACTGCGCGCGTGCACGAGGACGCCGCCGGCCCCGTTCCAACCGAACCGGTTGGAACGGGGCGAGAAACCCACCCCTGGGTAGGTCATAAGTCAAGCACTACATTTTCATTCAAAAGGGTGGGGTTTTGTGCAGTTGTGACCACCCTCTTGCCTTATTTTGGGACTCTCTCCCACAGCCTCCCCTTGTCAGCCACTGGGGGGGCAGAAATTCTGCCTGGCTGCGTGGAAGTTTCACCAGTCAAGTTTGCGCAGGGCTGTTATGAAGTGTCACTTTTCAACATGCTTTCAACAACTTTACCTGCTTTGGTTTTGGGGTGAGCCTTGGGGGCCGCCGCCGCCTTCCCGGATTCCATCTTCAACTTTGCGAACTGCTGCTCAAGAGCGACGTACTTGTATTGTTGTTCCTGAAATTTCTTCTCCGTTTCCCAAACTTTCGTGATGCTGTCGTCCACCCTGGAGACACAAACATCATACGTGCACATTGTCAGAAAGGCGAACATCCCAGTAGCCCCATGAATGGTCACAACTCAACAGTTGTATTGAGTACTTGAGTACTTGAGAGACCGCCTTCTGCCGATTACCTCCCTTCGCCCCATCAGATCGCACAGAGTGGGCCTCCTCCGAGTTCCATCCGCCAGTCAGTGCCGACTGGCGACTACACGGAGGAGAGCCTTCTCAGTTGCAGCTCCGACCCTTTGGAACGATCTCCCCGTAGAGATTCGCACCCTCACCACCGTCCAGACCTTCCGCACAGCCCTTAAGATCTGGCTATCCCGGCAGGCCTGGGGATAAGATTTCATCCGCCCCACCCGAATGCTGAATGAATGTTGTGTTTTATTGTTTTATTTTTATTCACATATTATTTCATGTTCTGTCTTGCACTCCCTTCCCACGAATTGTAAGCCGCCCTGAGTCCCCTCAGGGAAAAGGGTGGCCTATAAATGACAATAAAATCCTAAAATCCTAAATCCTGAATTGCCAATGTTTCCCCGAAGATGCAGAATCTGGCTCTGGGCGTAGGTGAATGGGAGACCACTAAGAAATCCAAGAGGTAGGGTTGGGTTGACACTGGGATATTTTTTTTATATCACGGCAACCAAAACTGGGTGCAATATTTCAAATGTGGTCTTACCCAAAGCATTATAAGGTGGCTTCAACACTTCACATGATCTTGATTCTATCCCTCTGTTAATGCAGCCTAGGATTGTGTTGGCTTTTTTGGCTGCTGCAGCACACGGCTGGCTCCTATTTTGTGATTATTGGTGATCTCTTTCTGATAGGTTTTCCATTCTCCTTCTTCTTCTCCTGCCTCAGGTGCTTTGGAGAATAGGTTGCCCCCCCCCCCTCCGCTCTTCTTTGTGGAAGCCCCTCAGCTATGCTATCATGTCACCCCTGGACCTTTTCATCCAACTAGACATACCCAATTCCAGCAACTGTTCATTGTATGTTTTATCCTCCCGTCCCCTAATCGTTTTTGTTGCTCTTCTCTGCACTCTTTCCAGAATCTCAACATCTGAGTGGCCTGGGACAAAGGGACTCTGAGTCCCCCCCCCCCCCCCAAAAAAAAGAAATCCAGGCAATTTTGCGCCTGGCTGTTCTGACTGAGGATTCCCGAGAGCCTGAAGCAAACTCCTTGTCCCGATAAAAACCCCTTTTATTAATTGACTGCGAATTCTGCTCCTTCACATCCAGCAACGTCTTTCAAAGGAGGATTTACAGTCACAGAGCTTACTTGGCTTGGAGAGCTGCCAGGCCGATCTCTGCAAAACTTGGCAATGAGTCTCAGAGAGTCACGAACCAATTAAAGTGAACTAATTGTTTCCTGCAAACTCCACTTGCCTTTCGCTCCTCTTTTATTCCCTCTGGGAGGGGCCATTCACCGTCCACCTGTGGCCTTAATCCCAAGTCGGCCCCTGTTCCTTAGCTGTTCCCTTCGCCTGGCCACTCTGCGCATGGGCACACTGGGAACAGGCTCCAGCTGTTCTTCTGCCTCCCTGATGTCTGACTCTGAAGGCAGCTGATAACGGTCGGACGGCCCTGGCCCCCCTCTCTGCCTCTGACACAGAGCCCTCATCAGAGCCTTCCCCAGACTCCAGGACTGGCCCATCTTCCTCCCCAACTTCCTCACGGTCCGAATCTGGTGGGCAACAACACTGGCGAACATCCTACCTTTTCTGTAGGATGCTGACCAGCTCTATCAAACGGTCACGCTCCACTTCTGATGCTTGACACAGAGTTTTGTATTTGGTGATCTGCGACTGAAGGGTCCTGAAACCAACCTCGTCCTGCTCTGATGCCCTAAAAGGGAGAGAAGATTGGCTCGGTTTGGCTGTCCGGAAATAAAACGGATTTTGGCCGAAATAATTAAGGCCGAAAGCCCATTTTATGGCATTGGTGATCCATATGCAGCAAAGTCCAGCCAGATATTTATGGGATGCCCCAGACCACCTTCTGACGACAGTTTTCCAGATGATACAGTTAGTCCTCAACTTATGATCGCAGTGGAGCTAAACATTTATGTTGCTAAGTAAGAAATTTGTTAAGTGAGTTTTGTCGCATTTTACGACTTTTCTTGGCACATTTGTTAACTGAATCACTGCAGTTGTTAAGCTAGTAACACGGTTGTTAAGCGAATCTGGCCTCCTCCGTTGACTTTTCTGGTTGGAAGGTCGCAAAAGGGGATCATGTGACCCCGGGACATTGCAACCGTCATAAATGTGAGTCAGTTGCCAAGTATCAGAATCTAAATCAAATATAAATGTGAAAAAACGGTCATAGGTCACTCCTTTCAGTGCCGTTGTAACTTCGAACCATCGCTAAATGGACTGTTGTAAATTGAGGACTATATGTATTAAGAGGAAGGACATCCACAGGTAGTCCTCGACGTACAACCATTCGTTTAGTGGCCATTTGAAGTTTCAACGGCACTGAAAAAAGGGACCCAGAACCATTAAAAAATTTTTTTTAATGTCCATTGCAGTATATCAAGAATCCTGTGATCAAAATTCAGACGCTTGGCAACTGACTTGTATTTATGACAGTTGCAGTGTCCTGGGGGGGTGTCACATGATCCCCTTTTGCAACCTAGTGATGAGCAAAGTTAACGAGGAAGCCGGATTCACTTCACGAACTACGTGACTAACTTAACAACTGCAGGGATTCACTTACCAGTTATGGCAAGAAAAATTGTGAAATTGGGCAAAGATCACTTAACTGTCTTGCTTAGCAACAAAAATGTTGGGTTAAGTTGTGGTCGTAAGTCGAGAACTACACAGATACAGACAGAAAAACGTGTGTGTGTGTGTATCTGCATGCATGTGTGTAGTCCTTGACTTACAACTACCAATGAGTCCAACAACACATATATAACACACATACGTGTGTGGGTGGTTGGGTGTGTGCGCATGGAAATAATGTGCACTTTTAACGTGTGGCAGAATTTCTTCAATTCTTCTGTCGGAGTGACCACAGCCTTGGGCTTTCCAGATCTCCCCTCCAAGAAAGAACCAGGTCTGACCTTGCTTAGCTTTTCAAGAACCCCAAGGAAGATCAAAAGGCAAACCAGTGTTTTATCCGTAGAGGCAGTCCTCGGCTTACGATGAAAATCGCACGGTCGTTAAGGGAACCTAGATTTTACCCTTTGACTTTGCTGATTGGAAGCTGTGGATCTGGTGTTAAACCTTGCCCTGCTGCTTCTCTGGGGGTTAATTGCGAGGCTAAATGAGGCTTTTTTTTTGTTCCTTTCCTAGTTTTCTGATGGTCTCTTTTGGACTTTCATCCTAACCCCTTCAAAAAGTTTATTGGATAAATAAATAAGTTAAGGCCACACACAGACTTCCCTGGAAGGGAGGGAAAAAAATCCCGGGCGTTGCCATCGAAGAAGTAAATTTTGCACCAACCTCGCAGGAGTTGCTGGAAATGACGTCGCTGCGGAGTCCACAAGGGTGTGTCCCATGTTCGACACTGTCCTGGAACACACAAAACATCTGTCACATTTTTCACTTCTGCATCTAAACGTCTTGCAACCTCTGTCGGGGCTCCTGCTGGCGAGGGTAGGATCAGAAGCACGCCCGGCAGAATCCTAGTTTGCAAAGGACGCAGCCTTTCGAAGCATCCAAGAACGGAAGGGGGGGAAAGGGGGCAATCTTAGAGATCATCTAGCCCAACCCGAGCCAGCAGTGGACGGAGACTAATCCAGGAGAGATCCAGCTTCGAACCAAGGAGAAATTTCTTGATAGTGACAACAATTAACCAGTAGAATGCCCCTGGAAGTTTTGGTGGCTCCATCACTGGAGGTTTTTAAGAATAAACTGGACAGTCGTTTGTCTGGAATGCTATAGGGCCATGATGCCGAAGCTCAGCTCCGGGGCACATATGCGTGCCGGCCAGGTGACTTTTAGGCTTTCTGGGCCCACCAGAAAGTCGGGAAACAGGCTGTTTTTTGGGCTCTGTGGGGATGCGGAAGGCCGTTTTCACCCTCCCCAGGCTCCTGAAAAGGCTCTGGAGCCTGGGAAGAGCGAAAAACAGGCCTTCTGGTCCGACCAGAAGTCGGCAAACGGGCTGTTTTCAGCCACTAGACTAGAGGGCCTCTGGGGGTGGGAAAGGCATTTTTCGCCCTCCCCAGGCTCCTAGAAAGGGTCTGGAGCCTGGGAAAGGTGAAAAATGGGCCCACCGTGTCATCACATGCCAAAATCAGGGGGAGCGTAGGGGAAGGGGCTTGCACATGCATGCGTGGGGGGGCGGGTGCATAGAATTATAAGTGTGGGCACATGCACGCATGACCCCTGCGCTCCCCCGGCTTTTGACACACGGTGGGGAAAAGGCTAGTCATCACTGCTGTAGGGCTTCCTGCTTGAGCAGTGGGTTGGACTAGAAGACCTCCAAGGTCCTTTCCAGCTCTTGTTATTCTGATATTCTCTAATCCCAAATCAATCAGGGAGAGAAGCAACCTAGAACTAAGGATAAATAACCAGCAGAACAGTTTGCCTTCAGAGGTTGTAGGTGCTCCACCACTGGAGGTTTTTAAAAAGAGATTGGACAGCCGCTTGTCTGGAATGGAATAGGGTTTCCTGCCAGGGCAGGGGGTTGGACTAGAAGACCTCCAAGGTCCCTTCCAGCTCTGTTATTCAGCAGAGGAACCCACCATTTCAACGTTTGTTTAAACACCTCCAGCAAAGCGGAGTCCATCACACCCTGGACTAGATGACCTTTAAGCTTCCCCTTCGTCCTTTCGTTCCCTATTTCTGGGGCTGAAAAATTCCAAACTTCCGCCTGGTCAAAGATGCAAGGGGTCACCTGAATTTGATGTGCTCTACCTGAGAGAGTCAGGGTGAATGCAATCCAGGTGAAGGCCAGGTGGCTGTAGCAGGCCCAGATGTAGGGTGACTGGGCTGGGTGGGTCCAGCTATTGTAGTTTGCAAATTCTAATCCAGTTTATTTGCACCCCATAATAAAAGGGGTGATTGCAGGGGTGAAATGCTCTGAAGTCTGCCACCAGTTCCCTTCGCCTAAGAAGCCTTTCCTTCAAGCCTTTACATGCAGTAGGTAAGCCGAACAGTGAGAAGGGGGATGGAAAGCTGTGCCACTGGATTTAGTATAGCTGGAAAGCAGAATTTCCTGCTTTCTAGAAAATATACATCATGTGGCACAGCTGGTTGTCGCACAGCTGATCGTCGGAACTTTTATTAAACTTTTTAAAGCATTTTTACTACCTATTTGCCCGAACCCGTAATAAAAAAATGGTAAAAAAAAGTTTTAAAAAAGATCTGATGATCAGCTGTGCAACAAACAGCTGTGCCACATGGATCATCGGAACTTTAAAAAAAACTTTTTTGTAGCATTTTTTTTACTACCTATTCATCCAAACTGGTAGTAGGGGGGAAAAATGCTTTAAAAAGTTTTTTAAAATGTTCCAATGATCAGCTGTGCCACAATCAGCTCTTCTGCGTGATTTCTAAATCATGCGGCACAGTTGATTGTCACACAGCTGGCTACCGTTTCACCTGAACCAGTAGCATTTTTTATTTTTTTTTACTACTGGTTCGTGCAAACCGGTGGCATTTTTTACTACTGGTTCAGGCGAACCAGTCCGAACCCGTAGCATTTCACACCTGGGTGATTGTAACCAACAGAGTAAAGCACTGTTTCTCAAACTTAACAACTTTAAGGTGTATGGACTTCAACTCCCAGAATTCTCAGTCAGCCTTGCCTTCTCTTTCCTGGATTTCCTGCCTGAGGAATTCTGGGAGTTGAAGTCCATGCATCTTAAAGCTATTAAGGATGAGAAACACTGCAGTAAACTATACATACAGATTCTCCACGACTTATGACCATAATTGAGCCTGCAATTTACAGCCATAAGTTAAGAGCATTGTTATATGACTGCGTCCTGTTTTGCTACCTTTTTGGCTGCGGTTGTTAAATGAGCACAGGGTCACAAAGCAAACACGGCAGTTGACAAGCGAATGCTGCAGTCGTTAAGCAAACACTTTGAGGTGTTTTGAGATGATTATAGACACAGATAGTCATTGACTTGCAGCAGTTCATTTAGTGACCGTTCGAAGTTACAACGTCTCTGGGGAAAAAAGGGAGTTATGACTGTTTTTCAGACTTACAACCGTTTCTGCATCCCCGTGGTCACGTGATCAAAATTCGGATGCTCGGCAACAGACTCATATTTATGACGGTCCTGGGGTCGCGCAATCCCCTCTTGTGATTTTCTGGCCAGCAAAGTCAATGAGGAAGCCAGATTTGCCTAAGAGCCGTGTTGCTAACTTAACAATTGCAGCGATTCACTTAGCGAAGGTGGCAAGGAAGGGTCGTAAAATGGGGCAAAACTCATTCAGCAACCATCTTGCTTAGCAATCCGGTCGAGAATTTTTTTTCTCTATTCAAAGGTTTCCAATCTGGCTCAAGATAATGATTGAGGATCAGAATTAAAGGAGTCTCTTTTTAAAATAATTCAATTTAATTGGGGATTTAGAATGCCGCTTTCCCTACCGTGCGGAGCTTTCGTTTCTGCTGTAGTCTTCCTTCTGGGATGCTAAATTCTGATTTTCCTCTTCTAAAGACTCTGCAGACACGATAGAGCGTGAATCTAATCCACTTTCCTCTTGAAGGGGCAGGTTTTGCTGCTACGAAAAATCAGGTAACAGATTTTGAATGCCCTGGTTTTGTTTTATTTATTGATTTATTAGACGTTATCATCCCAACTTTATTATTTAACAAATAACTAAAATATACATGATATTCTTCCCTCCTCCTATTTTCTCCACAACAACAACCTTGTGAGGTGGGCTAGGCTGAGAGAGAGTGATTGGCCCAAAGTCACCCAGCTAGCTTTTATGTCTAAGGTGGAGCTAGAATTCACGATCTCCTGGTAATTGGACCTGAAACACCGTCTTTCATGCCTAAGGCAGGACTAGAACTCACTGCCCCCCTGGTGATTGGCCCAAAGTCACCCAGCTGGCTTTCATTTCTAAGGCAAGATTAGAACTCCCTGTCTCCTGGTGATTGGCCCAAGCTAGCTTGCATGCCTAAATGGGACTAGAATTCATTGTTTCTTGGTGATTGGTCCAAAATCACCCAGCCGGCTGTCATGCATAAGGCAGGACTAGAACTCAGCATCTCCTGGTTTCTAGACCAGCCTCTTAACCACCACACCAAACTGTCTCTCAAAGTGAGTCTTCCCCTGATTAGCGTTTGATGAATTCAAGGAGACCTTTTCTCAAGCTGTTTTCTTAAAGCCCTCTTATCTGATTGGTGTCCTTCCAGGCCATTCTCCATGCCTCTACCCTCGCTTCTCGCCTCTGATGCCTTACCTGCAACCTCAGCTGCCTCACTTCTTCTTCCAGCTCTTTCACCTGAGCTTCTCGCTCGGCCACCATCTGCTTGAGCTGCTCGATGAGGCAGTTTTGCTTCTGGATCTCGACGTTCAGCTTCTTCGCCAGGGCCCTCTCGCCTTCCAAGTTCCTGTCTTCTTGCTGACTCAGATTTTTTAAAATGCCTTGCATTTCTTTCTGCTGGCACTGATGAGAAAGGGAGGGACAGAGAGAGCTTTATTTTTTCCCCCGCATCTCATGAAAAGTTGGACAACATTTGACCAGGATGATAGAAAGTCTCCTGCCATGAGTAGGAGCTTGGATTAGAACAGGGGTGTCGAACTTGATTTTGTTGAGGGCCGCATCAAGATTGTGTTTGACCTCGAGGGGGCGGTGTGGGGGTGGCCAGCTCGACGTCACTCATGTTGGGGGCAGCTGTGGCGGCCCAAGCGCTCTGCCAGTGAAAATGGACTCCCGAGCTCCGAATTCAGAATTCCTCCACCAACATGAATGGGCTTCAACTCCCAGAATTCCTCCACCAACATGGATGGATTTCAGCTCCCAGAATTCCTCCACCAACATGAATAGACTTCAACTCCCAGAATTCCTCCACCAACATGAATAGACTTCAACTCCCAGAATTCCTCACCCAACATGAATGGGCTTCAACTCCCAGAATTCCTCACCCAACATGAATGGGCTTCAACTCCCAGAATTCCTCACCCAACATGAATGGACTTCGACTCCCAGAATTCCTCACCCAACATGAATGGGCTTCGACTCCCAGAATTCCTCACCCAACATGAATGGGCTTCAACTCCCAGAATTCCTCACCCAACATGAATGGGCTTCAACTCCCAGAATTCTTCACCCAACATGAATGGGCTTCAACTCCCAGAATTCCTCACCCAACATGAATGGGCTTCAACTCCCAGAATTCCTCACCCAACATGAATGGGCTTCAACTCCCAGAATTCCTCACCCAACATGAATGGGCTTCAACTCCCAGAATTCCTCACCCAACATGAATGGACTTCGACTCCCAGAATTCCTCCACCAACATGAATAGACTTCAACTCCCAGAATTCCTCACCCAACATGAATGGGCTTCAACTCCCAGAATTCCTCAACCAACATGAATGGACTTCAACTCCCAGAATTCTTCACCGAACATGAATGGGCTTCAACTCCCAGAATTCCTCACCCAACATGAATGGGCTTCAACTCCCAGAATTCCTCCACCAACATGGATGGATTTCAGCTCCCAGAATTCCTCCACCAACATGAATGGGCTTCAACTCCCAGAATTCCTCCACCAACATGAATAGACTTCAACTCCCAGAATTCCTCACCCAACATGAATGGGCTTCAACTCCCAGAATTCCTCACCCAACATGAATGGGCTTCAACTCCCAGAATTCCTCACCCAACATGAATGGACTTCGACTCCCAGAATTCCTCACCCAACATGAATGGGCTTCAACTCCCAGAATTCCTCACCCAACATGAATGGGCTTCAACTCCCAGAATTCCTCACCCAACATGAATGGGCTTCAACTCCCAGAATTCTTCACCCAACATGAATGGGCTTCAACTCCCAGAATTCCTCACCCAACATGAATGGGCTTCAACTCCCAGAATTCCTCACCCAACATGAATGGGCTTCAACTCCCAGAATTCCTCACCCAACATGAATGGGCTTCAACTCCCAGAATTCCTCACCCAACATGAATGGGCTTCAACTCCCAGAATTCCTCACCCAACATGAATGGACTTCGACTCCCAGAATTCCTCCACCAACATGAATAGACTTCAACTCCCAGAATTCCTCACCCAACATGAATGGGCTTCAACTCCCAGAATTCCTCACCCAACATGAATGGACTTCAACTCCCAGAATTCTTCACCGAACATGAATGGGCTTCAACTCCCAGAATTCCTCATCCAACATGAATGGGCTTCAACTCCCAGAATTCCTCCACCAACATGGATGGATTTCAGCTCCCAGAATTCCTCCACCAACATGAATGGGCTTCAACTCCCAGAATTCCTCCACCAACATGAATAGACTTCAACTCCCAGAATTCCTCACCCAACATGAATGGGCTTCAACTCCCAGAATATCTCACCCAAAATGAATGGGCTTCAACTCCCAGAATTCCTCACCCAACATGAATGGACTTCGACTCCCAGAATTCCTCACCCAACATGAATGGGCTTCAACTCCCAGAATTCCTCACCCAACATGAATGGGCTTCAACTCCCAGAATTCCTCACCCAACATGAATGGGCTTCAACTCCCAGAATTCCTCACCCAACATGAATGGGCTTCAACTCCCAGAATTCCTCACCCAACATGAATGGACTTCAACTCCCAGAATTCCTCACCCAACATGAATGGGCTTCAACTCCCAGAATTCCTCACCCAACATGAATGGACTTCGACTCCCAGAATTCCTCACCCAACATGAATGGACTTCGACTCCCAGAATTCCTCAACCAACATGAATGGATTTCAGCTCCCAGAATTCCTCACCCAACATGAATAGACTTCAACTCCCAGAATTCTTCACCGAACATGAATGGGCTTCAACTCCCAGAATTCCTCACCCAACATGAATGGGCTTCAACTCCCAGAATTCCTCACCCAACATGAATGGACTTCGACTCCCAGAATTCCTCCACCAACATGAATAGACTTCAACTCCCAGAATTCCTCACCCAACATGAATGGGCTTCAACTCCCAGAATTCCTCACCCAACATGAATGGGCTTCAACTCCCAGAATTCCTCACCCAACATGAATAGACTTCAACTCCCAGAATTCCTCACCCAACATGAATGGGCTTCAACTCCCAGAATTCCTCACCCAACATGAATGGGCTTCAACTCCCAGAATTCCTCACCCAACATGAATGGGCTTCAACTCCCAGAATTCCTCACCCAACATGAATGGGCTTCAACTCCCAGAATTCCTCACCCAACATGAATGGGCTTCAACTCCCAGAATTCCTCACCCAACATGAATGGACTTCAACTCCCAGAATTCCTCACCCAACATGAATGGGCTTCAACTCCCAGAATTCCTCACCCAACATGAATGGACTTCGACTCCCAGAATTCCTCACCCAACATGAATGGGCTTCAACTCCCAGAATTCCTCACCCAACATGAATGGGCTTCAACTCCCAGAATTCCTCACCCAACATGAATGGGCTTCAACTCCCAGAATTCCTCACCCAACATGAATGGACTTCGACTCCCAGAATTCCTCACCCAACATGAATGGACTTCAACTCCCAGAATTCCTCAACCAACATGAATGGATTTCAGCTCCCAGAATTCCTCCACCAACATGAATGGGCTTCGACTCCCAGAATTCCTCACCCAACATGAATGGGCTTCAACTCCCAGAATTCCTCACCCAACACGAATGGGCTTCAACTCCCAGTTTCACATCCAGCATGCGTGGACTTTTAAGTCCCAGAGTTGCACAGCCAGTATGCTGGTTGGAATTTTCTGGGAGTTGAAGTTCACACATACCAGCCAAGGAGTTCTGGGAATTTTATTTATTAATTTTATTTATTTATTCAATGACTCTGAGATATGAAGTATGTGCATGGCGGCTGAGGAATTCTGGGAGGTGAAGTCAGACAGACAGAACAACAGAGCTGGAAGGGGCTTGTAGGTCATCTAGTCAACCCTACCGCCCAAACAGGAGTCCTACATTGTTTCTGACAGATGGCATTCCAGCCTCTTATTGAAAGCTTCCAGTGATGAAGCTCCCAAATTCTGAAGGCAAGCTGGGGAATTCTGCGAGTTGAAGCCACACCTACTGGCTGGGGAATTCTGCGAGTTGGATTCCATGGCTGCCAACTGGGGAATTCTGGGAGTTGGAGTCCATAGCTACCAGCTGTGGAATTCTGGGAGTTGAAGTCCACGCCTACTGGCTGTGGAATTCTGGGAGTTGAAGTCCACGCCTACTGGCTGGGGAATTCTGGGAGTTGAAGTCCATGCCTACTGGCTGGGGAATTCTGGGAGTTGAAGTCCACGCCTACTGGCTGGGGAATTCTGGGAGTTGAAGTCCACGCCTACTGGCTGGGGAATTCTGGGAGTCGGTGTCCATGGCTGCCGGTGGGGAATTCGGAGTATTGGAAATCCACAAATCCCAAATTGCTAAAGTTGACAAACAGCTGTCTAGAACGGGGGTCTCCAATCTTGGCAACTTTAAGCCTGGAGAACTTCAACTCCCAGAATTCCAGCTGACTAGGAAATTCTGGGAGTTGAAGTCCACCAGGTTTAAAGTTGCCAAGGTTGGAAACCCCTGCTCTAGGGGAAGCCATCCCATTCTCCACAATTTTTAACCTTCTGACAAACAAAATCAATGGGGAAGTCAGATTCACTTAACAACCGGGCTACTAACCTAACAACTGCAGTGATTCGCTTAACAACTGTGGCAAGAAAGGTCGTAAAATGGGAAAAGCTCACTTAACAAGCTTCTCATTTAGATTTGGGGCTCAATTTGCGGTTGTAAAGTCCAGGACTACCTGTACCAGCCAGGTCTGAGCCTCTCGACCAGATCGTCAAGGCCTGCATTTATATTCCTTTTAGAATTTTGGCCTGCCACACCTTCTCTTATTTCATTATGCTGTTTCTTTAAGTGTAGTCAATGGGAGGGGAGATTAGAAGGAGTAGGATTGTGAAATGTATTGCTTTTCATTCTTTGCTAGAAGCCAAGGTCATCCTTAGTCTCCACACTTTCACACCTAACCGGAAGAAGTTAGGCGTAGATGCCAGCGTGGAAGAAGATTGGACCCTGTGATGGACTGTGTGAGTGTGGGGACAAGATCATGAACTTTTAACTGGGTGGGATTCTGATGTAACTTCCAGAGTTGGAATCCCACAGAATGATGCCAACATGCCTCTCTTATTAAATTGGAACTTTAAGCATAGTTTTGCCTTCGACTCTGATTTAATTCTACATGGTATTTGGAACGCTAACGTAATTCCAACTCTCCACTAAGATAAGTTATCAGCATCCCAAGCTGGGGAGCTGTCAGGGGGTACGGAATCCCGGTTCTGACCCAACCCTGGGCAGTACGAAAATTCAGTGAAGATGGAGGAAGAAAAACATGCTGCCGAGAAAGCTAATTTTGACGGCTCAATTAATTTGGCCGAGGCTCAAGAGGTGCCTCTTAAGGAATTAATAGAAGCTGCAGAGATTAGGGAATTGGGGCCCCGACGAAAGGAGTTCCGTGAGGAGGCTTCAAGATTTATGACTTCTAAGGAATGCCTGCTGGAAGAAGAGGGGGTTGCCAGGGAAACTTCGACAGACGACTGGACGATTACCAGAAGATCTGACACGTACCATGAGAGCGTCCACGAGCTCGTTGTCGTGCTTCCCCTTCTCCATCAGAGTGGAAATTTGCTCCTTCAGGGTCTTCACCTCGTTGGACAAGACCTTGTTCCTGGCTTTCGACCCCTCCAGCTTCTTCTTCACGTCTTCGTGGTCCTTCTGAAGGACTTGGTACTGGTTCATGAGCTTCTGCCATCAAGAGAGAGAAGAGCTGTTGGGAATGTAAACAAATACCTGGCACCTACCTCCACATGTGGTGGACCTGCATGAAGGCAAGGCAATTTTGGATACAAATTCATATGGGAAGAAAACGATTAGGCAACATATAGGGTTTAAGCTAGAATTATTTTTATTAGGCATTATGTCAGGCCTGCGGCCATTTTTCTTTTGGATCTT
The DNA here is from genome assembly GCF_051295495.1 of Thamnophis sirtalis. Lineage (NCBI taxonomy): Eukaryota > Metazoa > Chordata > Lepidosauria > Squamata > Natricidae > Thamnophis > Thamnophis sirtalis. Next base: position 4,541,862 of record NW_028261384.1, read on the forward strand.
TGACCTGCTACATTTTCTATTAGTCTACTATGCATTTTCTGTTGTGGGAAAATGGGAGAGGGGTGATTGTACGGAGTGAGATGATATGTAGCCATAACGTTCTGTTCTGACCCCCCTCTTCCTACACCAAAGTACGCTGAGACAAAGATACTTCAAGGATTTATTAACACACAGACTAGACCTTGGCAGCAATCCAGCCTGCCAAGCTAGCCACGATAGCTTCTCCAGCTCTAGTAAATACATTGACTCCTGCAATGAGCGTGTAGAAAGCCATTCCTTTTATAGTCTTGAGAGGAGCCTAATTACCACCAGCTGAGTTCAATTATCTCCTGTAACTGCGTAACTGTTCTTTACGCCTATTAGCCCTCTGTTGCCGGGCATCCAGGATCACACTCCCTTGTCTCCTCCCCACTGCTCCAATGCATGACGTCAGGATCACACTCCCTTGTCTCCTCCCCACTACTCCAAGGCTCAGGCGCCTCCTGGTGGCCAACCAGCCTCTCTGCGCCCTGCTCGGAGTCGGAACTCTGTCTAGAGTCCTCCACATCCTCCAGAGCTGACTCATAGGGCCCCTCGCTGTCGGAGTCTGGTGGCAGCTCCAACGGCTCCTGCTGCGTCACAACACATTCTTTCTAGAAAGACAAGGTCATCCTTTGTCTTTGCACCTCTGCACCTGACGGGAACTGGATGGGTGGAACTGCCAGCATGGTAGTGGGGGATTGGACCATGGGATGGGCTTGTGGGTGTGGGGGCAAGATCTTGAACTTTCAACTGGGTGGAAAAACCAGAACGCTTTCAGATTTGGGTTTTCCCAATTGCGCCAACATGGCTCTCTTAATAAATTGGAACTTTGAGCAATACTTTGCCTTGGACTCTGATTTAATTTTGGATGCTATTTGAAACCCTGACACATTGTATCAGATGGCTATGATAAAGGGACAATGTACCTAATATTACACATCTTGACTGCAATAAGAATTGTGTATGTGCAGCAATGGAAGAGTGAAGGAGGCAATAAGGAAGATATTAGTCTGTGCGGAAATGGACAGGCTAACGCTAAGAATAAAAGATAAAGGAGATACAGAATACGATTCTACATGGGATAGATTCTATCAATGGTTACAAACACGAGGTAGAATTTGGAATGTGAAAGAATCAGGTAAGGTGGACATGGAAAGAGACATTATGTATGTATTAGAATGTAGGTATTAGAATGGTAGATAAGTTGACATTCTAGAATATGATAGCAATAGCAATGGTCCTTAGACTTATATACCACTTCACAGAGCTTTACAACCCTATTTAAGTGGTTTACAGAATCAACACATTGCCCCCAACAAGCTGGGTCCTCATTTTACCCATCTCGGAAGGATGGAAAGCTGAGTCAACCTCGAGCCGGTGAGAAATGAAGCTAGCAGCCTGCTGAAGTAGCCTGCAGTACTGAACTCTAACCACTGAGCCACCTCAGCTCTTTTGACCACATGATGGTCAAAAATAAATGAACAGTACTAGTACTGTTTAAAATAGGATACATGTTATTTGTTTTTACCTTTGTTTCATGGCACGTGGAATGCCAGGACAATTATTCAATATATTTATATGTAAACAATAAAAATATGTTTAAAAAGGAGGAGGAGGAGGAGGAGGAGGAGGAGGGGGAGGAGGGGGAGGGGGAGGAGGAGGGACTTTAAGACTGCGGATCAAAGGACATCAAAATTATTTTTTTGTGATAGCCTGCAGCGCCATCCAAACTTAGATGAAAGATTGATTCCACTTTCTTAAGACTCTCTGATTCTCAACTCTGCACTTCTCTTTGGACAAAGCCACCCTTGTTGGAACATCCATCCTACTCAGTGGGGGGGGGGGGGCAATTCACCTGGGAGGAAGAGATTCTAAGGAGTTTATCCTCACAAGTCCTTTGCCTGTCTAGTTTCCATCAGTTGCTAACAGTTTTCATCGCAAAAGATGGTTGAAGAGAGGAGTCTCAAGGTTGCGTCGTGGGAATGTAAATCCCAGGAAATAATCACCTTCACATAGGTTAAGGCAGAGTTGGGTGGCTAGCGGCATTACTGCTGGTTTGGCACGCAAAACTTTTTGCATTACGCAGAAACCAAAAATAAAGATGGCAGCGCCGACAATAGAACCGGTTCGGGGGCATGGCAGGCTGAGTTACTACCTACTCGGCTGAACTGGTCTGAACCAGTAGGAACCTACCTCTGGGTTAGGGTTACGTTAGAATTAGGCTTAGGGTTAAAGATTAGGGATAAATGTTAGGGTTGGGGTTGGATTAGGGTTATGGATATGGTTAGGGTTAGCATTAAAGTTTAGTGTTAGTGTTGGGGTTAGAGTTACAGCTAGGTTGAGGTTAAAGTTAGGGTTAGGGTTAAAGATTAGGGTTAAGGGTTAGGATTAGGGTTAGGGCTCAGTTTGAATCATGGTTAGTGTTGGGGTGGGGTAAGAGTTAGAGTCAAAAGGTTAGGAGTATGTTAGAGTTAGGATTAGACTAGGTTGGGGTTAGAGTTAAATGTTAGAGTTAAGGTTATGGCTAAGGTTAAAGATTAAGGCTATGGTTAGTTAAAGGTTAGGGTTAAAGTTTAGGGTTAAGGGTTATGGTTGATATTGGGGTTAGGCCTAGATTAGAATTATGGTTAGTGTTAGTGTTAAAGCTTAAGGTATAAGGGCTACAGTTAGGGTTAAAGTTATGGCTAAATTTAGGGTTAGGGTTAGGAAACCTGAACCCACTCTCTCTACCCACTAGGGATGGGTGAGCACCTACCAACAGCTCAGGGAACTTGTTGGGTGCTTTGGAATTATTAGCTTTGCTAGGTTCATGCAGAAAGAATTCCTTACATCCAAAGCTTCTTTCTTCTCCCTTTCCAAGGTTCGAATCCGCAGCTGGTTCTTGACTTGGGCTGAGGACTTCCTGGAGTCGGTGAAGCTTAGCGGGTCTTCGTTGGCATCATTCTCGGATAATTTGCTTTTGTGACAATTCAGCTGGGTTTCCAATTCCCGTACCTACGTAAATGGGATACAGAAGGCCTAAAACTGATTGACAGGCTACAAATTCCTTTTCAGGAGGAGGAAGTGAAAGGATACGGCAACCTGCATTGGGATATGCATCAATCCTAGTTACTAAGGTTTGCAAAAATTCCTTCCTGGCCATCGCCAGGAGGCAGGGAGTTCTAGTCCTGCCTTAGGCACGAAAGCTGGCTGGTGACAGGCCAATCACCAGAAGGCCTTGAGTTCTAGCCCCACCTTAGCATGAAAGCCGACTAGGTAATTTTCGGCCAATCGCCAGGCGACAGGGAGTGCTAGTTCCACTTTAGGCATGAAAGTTGGTTGGGTGCCTTAAAGACAATTACCAGGTGACAGGGAGTTCTAGTCCTGTCTAGGCATGAATGTCGGCTGGGTAACTTTAGGCCAATTGCCAGGAGAGAGAGAGTTATAGTCCTGCATTAGGTATGAAAGCTGGCTGGGTGACTTTGGGCCAATCACTAGGAGACGGTGAGTTCTAGTCCTACCTTAGGCATGAAAGCCACTGGGTGACAGTCCCTCTCTCCTAATCCAACCTCACAGGGTTGTTGTTTCTTTGTTGTGGGAAAAATAGGAGAAGGAAGGACTATTAGATATATTCTTGCTGCCTTGAATTAATTAGAAATCAATAAAGGCGGGTTAAAATATCTAATAGGTATTAGATATTTTAATTTCAGCATGGTTCGCACATCCTCTTATGTTGTGGTTTTGTGTGGTGTCGCGAGCAAAGCCAGCCACTGCAGTCTACAAAGCCCATCCATGGCTGAGCACCACATGTCAATCAGCTGCAGTTCCAGCTAGGCTGGCCTGAGAAATTCTGGGAGTTGAAGGCGAGGGAGCTTGAAGCCGATGAGGTTGAGGAACCCTGGTTTAAGCCAACCAGCTGTTCACGGAACCCGTGAAGCGAAATACGCTTGGACTCACTTTGCCTTGCAGGACAAGGATCTGCTGAGCCCGTCCTCGCCAGCTGCCCGGGTTGGACAAAAGGTTTTGCACACTGACGTCTTCGCCCACTTCGTGGCTGAGAAGCTGGAAGCAAAAACAAAACAGGACAAAAATCAGTGCTGAAAACGCTTTGCATCAAAGTCCATTAGCCAAGCGAGAAAACAGGAAGTCCTTGACTTACGGACGTCATGCAAAATTACAATGCACCTCTCCAGGGCTACCGTATTTTTTGGAGTGTAAGATGCACTTCCCCACCCCCACCCCAAAGCCCTAATGAGGTGCTAACAAGTGAAGTGGTTTTCATTAGGGCTGAAAAAAGGCTTCAAATATTTTTACTGCAGCATACTGTTGGAAAAATTCCCCAGTTCATTCCAGCTGGGAGAAGCCAAGGAGGAAAGATTTGAAGGCTGCCTTAAGAGGTATTTCTTTTGTCCAGTTTCTATTCTTTTGGGGATAATCCCTTGGGCTAGGCATGGGTTTTTTCCTATCTCCTATCTGAGTTTTCTCACTGGTTTCCTTCAGGCAAGTGCTGGGCTGGTTTGTTGATTCAGCTTTGTTACATTTTTACTAGATGTAAAGTGCTTTTGGCTGAATGCCCAGACATCTAGTTAAGTTTATTAAAAGTTTCCCCAGCTGCCTGGGGAAAGATAAAAAGTGGCAAAAAGTGTTGTTTTATTATACTATTGTGTTTGCTTGCTTTTCTGCTGTTACGGGAATAAAGATGAATACTTAGTAGGCAGAATTTCCCCCCCAATTTTCCTATCCAAAAACAAAGATGCGTCTTATACTCCAAAAAATATGGTATTTATGACCCAGTTTTCTGATGTTTGCCCCCCCCCTGCACTCCTCCCCTCAGGGTCACCTGATCACATTTTTTGTATCAGCAACATCCCGTAGTCATGGTGAACAAAATTTATTATTTTTTTTAAAAAAAATAGTTTTTATTTATCAATGTATTTGTTAAGTGTAATTATTTACAGGTAGTCCTCAGCTTGCAACTATTCCTTTAGTGACTGTTCAAAGTTACAACAGCACTGGGAAAAAAATGACCATTTTCCGCACAAGCATTGCAGGGTCCCTTGTGGTCATGTGATAGATTCAGACGCTTGGCCACTGGCTTGTACTTATGACGGTTGCAATGTCCAGGGGTCATGCGATTACCATTTGTGACCTTCCTTGTCACAGTTGCTAATTTTGCTTATCAGAGGTTGCAAAGGGGGATCATATGACACACACACCCCGGGATGGTGTAATTGTTATAAATATGATGCTTGGAACTGGCATGAACTTATGACTGTTGCAGTGTCCCAAGGTCATGTGATACTATTTTTCCACCTTCTGACAAGCAAAGTCAGTGGGGAAACACAGATTCACTTAACGACCGTGTTAGTCATTTAACAACTGCAGAGATTGGCTTAACAACTGTGGTAAGAAAGATTGCAAAATGGGATGTGATTCACTTAACAACTGCCTCCCTTAGCCAAAATTGTTCGGCTCAGTTTGTGATTGTCAGTTGAGGATTTACTTCCCACTGCAGACAATGGATTCGCTTAACGACCACATGTTCAATTTACGTCATGTTCACTTTACGCCCATGGCAAAAAAACAAAATAGGTTGTGAAATCGGGCAGGCTTGTGGGGTGACTGGTTTAACGACCGGTACACTTTACAAGTAGAATTCCAGACTCAATTATGGTCCTTAAGTTGAGAACTGCCTGTATCTCAGGTTCACTTAACAATTGTGTGACTAATTTAACTAATTTAGGAATTCACTAAAGAACTGTGGCAAGGAAGGTCATAAAATGCGGCAAAACTCACTTAACAAATTTCTCACTTAGCAACATAGTTTTTGGGCTTAATCGTGGTCGCAAGCACCTCAATGTAGATCATGTGACCGGGGGAGTGTGCTGCAGAGGTCACAAGTGTGCAAAACGGTTATAAGTCACTTTTTTCAGTGCCGTTGTAATTTAGAATGGTCATTAAATGAACTGTTGTAAGTCGAGGACTATCTGTATTTCCCGCACACACACAAAAATCACCCTTTGGGTAAAAAGAATCCACTTGATGTGTTCACTGAACAGATGCCATGTTCGCTTAATGACACACCCCCCCCCCCCCCAAATATCATAAAACCAGGCATGGTCACTTGTTTAACCGGAGTGACTGACAATCTTAATTCTGGCCTCAATTATGGTCGACCTGCACTTATGACATTTGCAGAGTCCCGTGTACCCGATGTGTGACCGTCGCTGATAGCTTCTGGCAAGCAAAGTCAATAGGGGGAAAAGCTTGATTCGTTTTACGATTTCAAGATTCGTTTAACAACTGCATGGATTTGCTTAACAACTGTACCCCCCCCCCCCAAAAAAAAATCAACAAATACATAAAATTGGGTGCAACTCGCTTCACAACCATCTTGCTTAGCAACGTAAGTCCTGGTCACAATTATGGTTGCAAGTTGAGGGCGAGATGTATTTAATCTCCTTGTGGCCAAGCAAATTGGAAATTAACATAATATTAATGGGGTATGAAAATTATCCTGCTTCCTTGGCCACTCTTGCTTACATCTCCCACATGCACACATACACACACAAACGTGCACGCGCGCACGCACACACACACACACACACTACCTTTTGCGTCATCTTGAGTTCCTGCTTTGTGGACTGGAGCTGGTTGCGATATTCGGATGCTTTGAGATTCACAGCAGACAATTTTTCGTGCAATGCTTTCACTTCGGGGCTCTTTTAGGCAATTGTCGTATTGTCGGAGAAGACCAAAGACCCCGGGGGGGAAAGCAAAAGACACAACTTGGAGTTACCGGCACAATTTACAAGGAAACCAAGGGGGCCTAAAGAGCGGCATCGCGTCACCCAAAAAGCTAAAGAAATCCAACTCTGCACTTTGCCAGCCATTTCAACATTGATGGCGTTACCTAGTTGGGTAATGAAAGGTCTGTAAGAAAACCACCAAACTCAGAGAGTAGGCAGGGACCCCACAGTCGTCCTCGTCCTCGTGCTCCTCCTCCTCCTCCTCCTCCTCCACTTCCTCCTCCTCCTCTTCTTCTTCTTTCTCCTCCTATCTTTTTTTCCTTCCTCCTTTCCTCTGTAAACCCCATTCCCTTCTAGCACTGAGGATGTTACCTAGTTGGGTCATGAAACCTGCAATAAATCAACCAAGCTCAGAAAGCACCAAGGACCCCCGTCTTTCTCCTCCCCTTCCTCCTTTGTTCTTTCTGAAACTTTTAATAAAATTTATATTGAAAACAACGGTTTGTCTTCCCGAGCTCCTCTCGGCTTTTAACACCGATGAAAGAACCTAACAATCCGAATCAATAAAACACAGTCATTCCATGTAAGGTAAACAGGTAAAGGTAACCAGCGAAGCTAAATTGAGAAAAATGTATCCCAAAAGAACAATTTTATAGAGTTTAACCCTTACCATCGTGCCGTCTGACTTTTTACGGAGAGCTGGGCTGTCACCGTGGGACTGCAACTTAACGGTTGACATTTGTAGCTGGGGAAAAAAATCAGGCAGATATAGTTATGTGTATAAACTGCTAAATGAAGAGAGACAGGCTACCGAATAACAGAGTTGGGAGGGACCTTGGAGGTCATTTAGCTCAACCCCCTGCTAAAATAGGAAACCTTATGCCAGGGATGGCTGACCTTTTTGGTGCCGAGAGCCCAAAGCGCGTGCGCACGAAACCACAAAATGAAATGCAAGTGCACTGGGTGCATGCACACCACCTCACCGTGCATGTCCTCCCCCCCCGCACATGAGTGCACCCTCCCACATAGGCACCCCGCAGCCCCCCTTGCCTATTTTTGGATTGCAGGTTGATGCAGGAGGCCTTCCAGGTCCAAAATCAGGTGTGGGGGGACATGTGCATGTGCCCCCTGAGTGCGCCCTCCTTGCGCATGGGCATATGCGTCCACTGAATGCTCCCTGATCCTGCACATGTGTGGCAGAGACCCGAAGACCAGCTGGCCGGAGGGAGGTGCGCACGGATGCGCGGTGGAGCTGGGCTGAGGCGACGGCTGGCACGCCCATGGAGAGGGCTCTGTGTGCTAACTGTGATTAAATGCCATTCCAGTAAAATGACTATTCAATCTCTTCTTTAAAATCTTCAGGTGATGGAGTGAGCATAACTTCTAAGGACAAGTGAAAACAAAAATGTGGCACACACCAACGGTTTGGTTATGTTAGCCTCTCAAGCAACTAAGCCCCTCAACAGAACTGAAATTAAGCAATTGTCACAAAGCTAAACTTGAACGTTGGGCACGATCTAATAAAATGAAATTCAATGGTGAAAAGAGTAAGGTTCTACATTTAGGCAAGAAAAATGAAATGCACAGGTCCAGTATAGGTGGTTTGCTCAATAGTAGTAACTGGGAGAGGGATCTTGGAGTCCTAGTGGACAACATTTAAATAGGATCCAGCCGTGTGCAGCAGCTGCCAAAAAAGCCAACACAGTTCTAGGCTACATAAACAGAGGGAGAGAATCAAGAGCACGTGAAGGGTTAATACCACTTTATAAGGCCTTGGTAAGGCCACACTTGGAATACGGCATTCAGTTCTGGTCTCCACGATGTAGAAAAGATGTGGAGACTCTGGAAAGAGTGCAGAGAAGAGCAACAAAGAGGATTAAGGGACTGGAGGCTAAACCATATGAAGAACGGTTGCAGGAACTGGGTATGTCTAGTTTAATGAAAAGAAGGACTAGGGGAGACATGATAGCAGTGTTCAAATATCTCAAAGTTGCCACAAAGAAGAGGCAGTCAAGCTATTCTCCAAGGCACCTGAAGGTAGGACAAGAAGCAATGGATGGAAACTAATCAAGGAGAGAAACAACTTAGAACCGAGGAGAAATTTCCTGACAGTTAGAACAATCAACCAGTGGAACAGAAGTTGCCTCCAGAAGTTGTGAATGCCCCAACACTGGAAATGTTTAAGAAGATGTTGGATAGCCATTTGTCTGGAACGGTATAGGATTTCCTGCCTAGGCAGGGGGTTGGACTAGAAGGTTCCTTCCAACTCTGCTATTGTATTGTATTGTATTGTATTGTATTGTATTGTATTGTATTGTATTGTATTGTATTGTATTGTATTGTATTGTATTATAAATTCTTAAAACAGAGGTGGGAATCTGTTTTAGAAACCATTGTTGATTGAGCTGACAATTGCAAAGCAAAAAGATTGGGGTAATTTGATTTCTTGCTATTTGGACACCACTACATGTAGTCCTCGACTTATAACCATTTGTTTAGTGGTTGTTCAAAGTCAAAACAGCATAAAAAAAGGAGCTTATGGTCGTTTTTCACACTTACGACCATTGCAGCATCCCCTTGGTCATGTGATCAAATTCAAATGCTGGGAAACTGATTCTTGTTTATGACGGTTGCAATGTTCCCAGGCTCACGTGATCCCCTTTTGCGACCTTCGAGCAAGCAAAGTCAATGGGGAAGCCAGATTCACTTAACGCTCCCTTTACTAACTTAACAACTGCAGTGATTCACTTAATAGCTGTACTGAAAAATAGAGCAATTCACTTAACAACTGTCTTGCTTGGCAATGGAAATTTTGGGATCCATTGTGGTGATAAAGCAACACATTGTGGATTGTCAACTACAATAATATGGTTAAAATTTGCTTCTAGTTAATAAACTTTTATTGGTTAGATTAAAATGAAACTAAGAATATATTAAGATATTTTTCCCCAGTATTGGTTGCTAATATTTTAGAGGTTTTTAAGGTATTGATATTATTTCCTTAATTTAATCTAATCCAGGCTAGAAAACAGGAGACAGTGAGTTCTAGTCTCAGTGAATCAGTCACTCTCTCTTAGACCAACCAACCTTACAAGGTTATTGTTGTGGGGAAAATAGGAGGAGAAAGTGTATGTTTGCCACCTTGAATTATTTATAAAAATGATAGATAGGAGATAGATAGTCAGACAGACAGATTGTAGATAGATAGATGATAGATAGATAGATAGATGATAGATAGATAGATAGATAGATAGATAGATAGATAGATAGATAGATAGATAGATAGATAGATATGAGAGAGAGATCTGTGGGTGTGTGGGTGGATGGGAGAGAGAGAGAGAGAGAGATGATAGATAGATAGATGATAGATAGATAGATAGATAGATAGATAGGATGGATGGATGGATGGATGGCTAGATAGGTAGGTAGGTAGGTAGGTAGGTAGGTAGGTAGGTAGGTAGATAGATAGATAGATAGATAGATAGATAGATAGATAGATAGATAGATAGATAGATAGATAGATAGATAGATAGATAGATATGAGAGAGAGATCTGTGGGTGTGTGGGTGGATGGGAGAGAGAGAGAGAGAGAGATGATAGATAGATAGATGATAGATAGATAGATAGATAGATAGATAGATAGATAGATAGATAGATAGATAGATAGATTGGATGGATGGATGGATGGATGGCTAGATAGGTAGGTAGGTAGGTAGGTAGGTAGGTAGATAGATAGATAGATAGATAGATAGATAGATTAGATAGATAGATAGATAGATAGATATGAGAGAGAGATCTGTGGGTGTGTGGGTGGATGGGAGAGAGAGAGAGAGAGAGATGATAGATAGATAGATGATAGATAGATAGATGATAGATAGATAGATAGATAGATAGATTGGATGGATGGATGGATGGATGGCTAGATAGGTAGGTAGGTAGGTAGGTAGGTAGGTAGGTAGATAGATAGATAGATAGATAGATAGATAGATAGATAGATAGATAGATAGATAGATAGATAGATAGATAGATTAGATAGATAGATAGATAGATAGATATGAGAGAGAGATCTGTGGGTGTGTGGGTGGATGGGAGAGAGAGAGAGAGAGAGATGATAGATAGATAGATAGATAGATAGATAGATAGATAGATAGATAGATAGATAGATAGATAGATAGATAGATAGATTGGATGGATGGATGGATGGATGGATGGCTAGATAGGTAGGTAGGTAGGTAGGTAGGTAGGTAGGTAGGTAGGTAGGTAGATAGATAGATAGATAGATAGATAGATAGATAGATAGATAGATAGATAGATAGATAGATAGATAGATAGATAGATAGATAGATATGAGAGAGAGATCAGTGGGTGGGTGGGTGGGAAAGAAAGAGAGAGAGATGACAGATAGATAGATGGATGGATGGATGGATGGATGGATGGATGGATGGATGGATGGATGGATGGATGGATAGATAGATAGGATGGCTGGATGGCTGGATGGATAGATAGATAGATAGATAAAACCTTTTTAGAGATAAATAAAACATACATATTTAGAGCCTGAAATATGAGATGAATGCTGAATAAATTTGATTAAATAAATAGATGAACAAATCAATAAAGTGTATTTTTATCACTTTTTAACTTTTCCCTTTTATTTCCTCCGCCTTTAAGTAAATTTGTTTTATTGTTTTTCTGAAACTTAATAAAGGTATTTTTAAAGGGTTGGGGTAATTTGCTCAGTAATTGATATTATTATTATTATTATTTTTTATTACACATTTTTTGATGGATGGGTGGGTGGGTGGGTGAGTGGGTGGGTGGATGGATGGATAGATGGATGTTAACTCAAGGTGGTGAACATACTTAACACCCTTCCTCCTATTATTTCCCCTGAAACAACAACCCTGTGAGGTGTGTTGGTCCCAACCCAGCTGGCTTTTGTGCCTTACCACAGACTAGAACTCCCAGTCTCCTAGTAATTGGCCCAAAGTCACCCAAACTGGTTTTCATGCCTAAGGTGGAACTGGAATTCCCAGTCCCCTGGTGACTGGCCTAAAGCCACCCAGCCTTAAGCCAGGACATCATCAGAGTCCTGTGCTAACAGAGTGAAGCCTCACATCTTTTTCCAGCTGTTTGACCCGATTGTTCAGCTGCTTCGTTCTGGTTTTCTCCCTCTCCATCTCAGCTGTCATGTGCCGGTTGTGCTTGGCCAGCTCCACAATTTTAGAAGCTGCGACATCCCCCGATAAACCAGTGGTCCCTAAAATAAAAAATAAAAAGGAAATGGTAGCTGGAAAAAAGGAAGGGTGTCTTTGGAGATATATTTATAGTTCAGGGTTGGACGAGATGTCCTCGGTGCTCTTTTCAGCTTTATTTTCTCACAGACATTTCATGGCCCAACTAGGGAACATCATCAGTGCCAGAAGGGAGTGGGATTTGCAGAGGAGGAGGAGGAGGAGGAGAGGAGGTGGTAGAGGAGGAGGAGAAAGAAGAGGAGGGAGGAGGAGAAAGAGGAGGAAGAAGAGGAGGAAGAGGAAGAAGAGGAGGAGGAGATTGAAATTTATATATCTATTATTTATTTATTAGTTTAATTCCACCTGTATTACTTTTTTAAGTTATTCATGGCCCCAAACGTACCTAATACTCCTTGTTCCTCCTGTTTTTCCTATAACAACAACCCTGTGAAGTGGCTGGGCTGAGAGAGAGTGATTGGCCAAAATCACCCAGCCAGCTTTCATGCCTAAGGTGGGACTAAAACTCATCGTCTTCTGGTGATTGGCCCAAAGTCAAGCAGCCAGCTTTTATGGTTTAAGGCAAAACTAGAACTCACTATCACCTGGTTTCCAGGCCAGATCTTCTATACTAAATTGGCTCAATTTCCCACCTTGTGTGATAATTGTTCTCCTTCACACCAGGAAAAAAAAAACCAAATCTAGCATTTGGCTGGACCAATCTAAACTTGGATGGAGTTTCTAAAACCTTCCTTACTAAGATCCTTGAAATAAAGAAAAAGAAAGAAAGAGGAAGAAAGGAAGGAGCAAGGAAGAAGGAAAGAAAGAAGGAAGGAAGGAAAAAGAAAGAAGGAATGAAGGAGAGAGGGAGGGAGGAAGCTAAGACAAAAAGGAAATAAGGAAGAATTAAAGAAAAAGAAAGGAAGGAAGGAGGAAGGGAGGAGGGAAAGAGAAAAAAGAAGAAAGGAAGGAAGGGAAGAAGGAAGGAAGGAAGGAAGGAAAGAGAAAGAAAGACCAAAGGAAAGAAGAAAAGAAAAAAAGAAAGAGAAAGAAAGAAGGAAGGAGGGAGGAAGGAAGGAAAGAAAAAGGAGGGAAGGAGAGAGAGAGGGAGGAAGCTAAGAGAAAAATGAAGGAAGGATGGAAGGAAGGAAAGAAGGAAGGAAAGAAGGAAAGGGAAAGAAGGAAGGAAGGGAAGGAAAGAGAAAGAAAGAAGGAAGGAAGGAAGGAAGGAAGGAAGGAAGGAAGGAAGGAAGGAAGGAAGGAAGGAAGGAAAGCAAGAAAGCATTCTGGGAGACTTGGTGGCATGTACCATTATCTCCAGGAAAAGGGAATTACATAAGTGATTGGGGGGGGGGGTTGTTAATTTAATCTGGCCTTTTGCTCACCAAGTAGAGCCAGCCGTTCCTCCTCAATCTTCCTATGGAGCTGCTTTATTTCCAAATCTCTTTCCTTCAAGAGTTTGTACAGCCGGCCATTCTCATCCACCAGCTCCCGGAGTTGGTGCTGCAGCTGCTCATTTTCAGTTTCCAGCAATCTAGAAGAGAAACAGGCAGCTTGATCTAGTCTGTGGCTGCAATCCATCCTCAGAGTGGAAGGGCCGAGGGTCGGAAAAAAAGAAACGAAGGAAGCATTGGGCAGCAATGAAATCTGCACTTCTTCCCCTTTAATTACAGTTAGTCCTCCACTTATGACCATGACTGAGCCCAAAACATCCATTGCTAAGTGAAACAAGTTGTTAAATGAGTCGTGCCCCATTTTATGACCTTTTGTGCCACCGTTGTTAAGTAAATCATTGCAGTCACGTGGTTGTTAAGTGAATCTGGCTTCTCCATTGATTTTCCCTGCCAAAAGGGGATCACGTGACCCCAGGACAACGCAACCGTCATAAAACCATGCCAGTTGCCAAGCATCCGACTTCTGATCAGGTGACCACAGGGATGGTGCAACTGTCATAAGTGTGAACGACAGTCCTAAGTCACTTTGGTCAGTACCGTTGCAATTTTGAAAGGTAATAGCAATAGCAATAGCAGTTAGACTTATATACCGCTTCATAGGGCTTTCAGCCCTCTCTAAGCGGTTTACAGAGTCAGCATATTGCCCCCAACAATCCGGGTCCTCATTTTACCCACCTCGGAAGGACGGAAGGCTGAGTCAACCCTGAGCCGGTGAGATTTGAACAGCCGAACTGCTGAACTGCAGTCAGCTGAAGTAGCCTGCAGTGCTGCATTTAACCACTGCGCCACCTCGGCTCAATAGGTCACTAGAACAAACTGTTTCAAGTTCAGGAATAACTGTTGTCTTTGACTTATGACCATAACTGAGTCAGGAATTTCCACTAGGAAGGTTGTAAGTCGAGGCAACCCATGTCACCCACTTGATTTTACAACATTTTTGCAGCAGTCGTTAAGTGATTGCAATGGGGTTTGCGGGGGATTTTGTTGGAATGAAATTCTAGTTTCCCTCCAAAACAAATCCCAGTCATGTGGAATTTAACCAGATTTCCCTCTTACTTTGATCCAATGTCTGAATCGGACATCTCGGGTGCCAAGAGCGAAAAGCTCAGCGTGTCTGGTATCCCAAAGGCCTTGTCTTGGTTCTCCTTGTTGTCCTGTTTTAGGCTGTGCTGGGTTTCCTTTTTCTTCTCCAACAGATTTTTCATCCTTTTCTGCTGCTGCTCCTGCAGAGCCTTGAACTGCATTTTTAGGTTTTCGTTGACCGCTTCATCAGCCTCCATTGCGCCCTTTGAAAAGGGAAATCACATTAAGATGCCCAAAGATCTTCCACCAGTTTCTCTTTCAGAAAAAAAAAAATATCTCCAAATTTATAGGGCGAAGCAACAGCAGTGGTTTTCCACCTAAAGGACTTTCAGACAGACTTCAGCTCCCAGAATTCCCCAGCCAGAATCTCTCTGAGCTTGGTTGTTTTCTTGAATTCATCCATCCATCCATTCTTCTGTCTCTGTTATAGCATTCATCCCCCTATCCATCCATCCTTTTAACTATTCTCTTTCTCATCTATTTATCTATCCATCCATTCCCCATCTCTCCCTCCCTCCCTCTCTCTCTCTCATCTTTCATTCTCTCTCTCTATTTCTCTTCATCTATCTATCCATCCTCCTGTCTTCTCTCTCTCTCTCTATTGTCTATCTCAATTTATCTTTGTTATTTGTCTCTATCTCTATCATTATTTTATACAGTATCTATCTATCTATCTATCTATCTATCTATCTATCTATCTATCTATCTATCTATCATCTATCTCTCTATCTATCTTTCTATATCCTTCTGTGTCATCTGCCTTTGTCTCTCTCTTTTATCTACAATCAATTTATCTATTATCTATGTCATCCATCCATACATTCATGCTTCCCTATCTCTTTCTCTCTCTCTCCTCTCTACAGGCATCATCTATTTCTGTACTCTCTCCCATCTATCATTCTCTCTCTCTATTTCTACCTTAATCTCTCCTTCTGTCTTCTCTCTCTCTCTCTCATTCTCAATTAAATCTATCTTTGTTATTTCTCTCTATCTCTATCATTATTTCATTTGCCTACCTACTTATATCTATCCCTCCTGGTCATCTGTCTCTTTCTTTCTCTCTCTCTATTATCTGCAATCAATTTATCTATCCTTCTAATGTCATCCATCCATCCATCCATCCTTCTCTGTCTCTCTGAGTCTCTCTGTCTGTCTGTCTTCCTCCCCACTTTCTATCTAGATTCCCAAGGCCAGCTGGGGCCACCCCACTATTGTGGGCTTACCTTTCTCAGATCTACTCAAGGCACCCTGAAACCGAAAGTTGGTTAATTGGCTCCTCTTCCGCCTGGCTCCAACTTCGCTTCGACATTCCGAGATCTTCAGACCTTCGATACTTGGGGAGAGCTTAGAACAGACCTGGGGGGGGAGGGAGGGGGAAGTTTAGAAAACGGAGTTGAAACTCCGTTAAATCGGGGGTGGGATCTATGGAGATCTTTGCAACTTGGGGAGGCTCAGAGAGGATCCAAAGGGGGGGGAGGGGGGAGGACTTTGGATCTGCTCCCCCCGCCAGAACCCCCCTAAGACTCCCCCCCCCCAGTCTGCCCCCCTTCCAGCAGCCCCACTCACTCACCGCCGCCTCCGGGTCCGGCGCCCTCCTCCTATGGCCGGACAGCCCCGGGGCGGAGCAGCTCCCCGGCAAAGGCGCTGCGGAGGCAGGGCGCGTTGCTATGGACGCGGTCGCCGCGGCAACCGTCGCCAGGGAGAAGCCCGGGCACGCCTCCAAGAAAGATGATGCCGCTGTTCAAAGACTGGGGTGTCGTCGCGGGTGCTGCGCTGGGGCTGGGCAGGGAGCAAGAAAGGCAAAATTTCTCCAAATCTGGATCAGGGATCTCTAGATCTGCTTTCTTCCAGTTGGAATGCCACTCCAGGGGGGCTCATAATCTCATCATCATCAACTAATCATCTTTGACGTTGCAAAGCTAAGCTTAGGTTAGATTAGATGGAAGGCCACTAAACAATGATTTTTAAAAAAAACTATTTTACTGTTTTTGTAAACTTTTTTTTTATTTTTAAAAAAATATTTTCAAATTTTAATTGTAATATATGCTTTCAATTGTGAGCCACCCAGAGACATTTTCTGAGATGTGTGGCTACAGAAATTGGAAGGAAGGAAGGAAGGAAGGAAGGGTGGTTAGGAGGGAGAGAGGAGGGAGGGAGGGAGGGATGGAAGGAAGGAGGGAGGAGGAGGGAAGGAAGGAAGAAAGAATGGGGAGGGAGGAGGGAGGGAAGGAAGAAGGGAGGAAGGAGGGGGAGGGAAGGATGGACAGAAAGAGGGAGGAGGGAAGGAAGGAAAGAGGGAGGAAAAAAGGAAGGAGGGAGGAAGGGGAGGGGGAGGAAAGGAGGGAGGGAGGAAAGGAAGGAGGAAGGGAGGAAAGAAGGAAGGGAGGAGGAGGGGGAGAAAAGAAGGAAGGGAGGAGGAAGGGAAGGAGGGAAGGAGAAAAGGAAGGAGGGAGGGATGAAAGGAAGGTGGGAGGAAGGAGGGAGGGAGTGGGAGGAAAGGAGGAAGGGAAGAGGGAAGGAAGGAGGGATGAAAGGAAGGAGGGAGGGAAGAAGGAAGGAAGGAAGGTGGGAGGGAGGGAGGGAGAAGGGAGGAAAGAAGGGAGGGAGGAGGGAGGGGGAGGAAAGAAGGAAGGGAGGTGGGAGGGAGGGAAGGGAGAAGGAAGTGTAAGAAGGAGGGAGGAGATAGAAGTGAAGGAGAAGAAATAGGAGAAAGAAAGGAAAGAAAGAGAAAAAAAGAAAGAATAGACAGAGACGTAAGTACAGATAAATAGATAGATACATGATGGCCATCTATCCATATTATTAGCTTAATTTACAGGATGCTTTCTCACTTGGGACCAGATTATTATATGATTGAAAAGACAGAAACTTCTGGTTTCACTCCTAGCTTTTAGGGTCAAATTTGATGGTTTGGAATGGTTAAGAACAGGAAGTCCTCAACTTACGACCCAATGTTTCCGTTGAGAAGCAAGATAGTGCTTAAGTGAGTTTGGCCCCATTTTTCTTGCCACATTTGTTAAATGAATTCCTGCAGTCGTTAAATTAGTAACATGGTTGTAAAGGGAATTGGGCTGCCCCATTGACTTTGCTCCCCAGGAGGTCACAAAAGGGGAATCACCCCCCCCCCCCGGGATACTGCAACTGTCATAAATACATGCCAGTAGCCAACACTCTGAATTTTGATCACATCACTATAGGGATGCTGCAAGGTGAAAAAGGGGCGCGTCACTTTTTTCACTACCATTGTAACTTGAAACAGTCACTAAATGAATAGTTGCAAATCTAAATTACCTGTAAACATTATGGAGTTTGTGGAGATTTATTGGGGATACTGGAAATATTGCTGGGATTTCTCTGGTTTGTTTGTTTTTAATCAAAATGCTGCCGCCCTTAAAATTGCAGGAATTCGTGCAGTTGCCAAAACTCAAAACTGACTTGGGAAATAAAATTAAATGTACTTTTTGCAATTACGGTACATTAAATTCAGGCTAGAAAATGAGTCTTAAGGCATGTCCTTACATTACAAAGCAAAATGACGAGAGATCCATATTTAATCTACGGCTAGCCATTTAAAAAAAAAAAATCCTTAGTGGATTTAAGAAACAAAAATAAAAACATTGAGACGACGATGATGCAATGATACAATCAGCAGCACTGCCACTAATAGAGTTAAAATTCATGCTTGAGCAAGACTAGACTTGCTAGAAGAGGACTAGAATAGCTCCAAGGTCCCTTTCAAACTTATCCCGCCCTGCCCCATCCTATTCTGTTCTGTTCCATTCTGTTCCGTTCTGTTCCGTTCTGTTCCGTTCTGTCCCGTTCTGTTCCGTTCTGTTCCATTCTATTCTATTCTACCCCACCCCACCCCATACTATCCTCTGCTATCCAAAGCTAAAACACCAAAAAAATAACTGGTCCAACTGTTCAACATGTTATTAAATCAGGATAACACTGAAAGAAACTTCAGTTTTGTGTGAATTAAATTCTGCTGACTATAATTCACTATGATGATTGCGCTCTGCACAATACGTTCTACATAAAGGCGGATTTAATTTTATCACTTAAAAAAAACTGCCTGGAGCACTATCCGTTGGATAGGATCCATCAATACATAAGAAAACTTCCTTGGGGTTATGATTGCTAACTAGTGGTTGGAACAGTTAATCTTTTAATGAAGTTCCTTTGAATTTCAACAAAGTAATTAACATGTTGCGAAATCAGTTCAGGCTTCTTTGTTAGGTTTAGCTCCATTTTGCAAACTTTCTTGCCACAGTTGTTAAGTAAATCATTGCAGGTGTTTTTTTAAATTATTTTGGTGCCTCAGAGGGGAGAAAAACTACCACTAAATATGATTTCTCCTCACATGGATTAAAAGATACCGCAGGGACGCCATTTTGCCTATGTTTCCCCTTCAGGAATAGACAAAATGGCGAAGCTGAAGAGATGGTTTGTGGCCTTACATGGCTGAGGTAAAAATGGCATCGGCTTGGTTTGAGAGCAGCTAAGAAAATGGTGGTCTTTTCCCCACCAGGTGACTTAGCCCCATTTTAAGCTTTTATTTCTCCTCAGCGAAAAGTAAAATTAATGAAACTGAAGTCAATTCTCTAAGAAGGTTATTTCCCAGGCTGACAAAACAAGATGGCGGACCTAAAGACAGCCAAGCGGCCCCTTTTGAGGGGGAAAAAAGGCAAACCATTACCCGAAATGGAAATATTAAATATAGGAAGCCTGAATCTTCGTGGCATTAAAAATATTTCTTCATTTTCAACACCAATCTCGCTCTGGAATGGAGATCAACGCTTCACGCTACGCTGCCTCAAGTTCCTTGAAGGAAAAGCAGGAGATTAAAGTTAATCAAGAGCAAATCATTAAAAGTAAAGAGATTTACTTAATCTCTTTAATAAAGGACAGAGAGCAACTGGAGGAGATCATAAAGTGTCGAAAACCTAGTTAGGGCTCGGATGGGAGGCCACACGGGTCTCAGAATGGGGAAATTAAAAAAAAAAATGTTCCTCAAGAAAGCAGTGCCATCTTTCCATATCATTATCAAGACAAAAAAAAATATATTGCTTTATCTGTTCCTCAAGGGAAAAAAAGATGAAATACAGAAGAACGGTTTTCAGTTCTTAGTTCTTAGTTTATCAGATTGGGAAAAACTATAAAAAGGCAGAGCTGCAAAGATCTAAAAGCAGGACCTTTCAGGACATTTAAAAAAAAAAATAATCTGCATTTTTGAGGATTGTCGGTTGCAACAGCCCATGGGAAAATCTTCTCTTTGCAATTCTTTTTGAGGATTGCAGTGAAGTCTCAATTAGGTAAACCTGTCAGAATGTCAAACCGTTAAGTAACTTGTGGTAAGTCGAGGACTACCTATGATTTTCAAAACAATAACAAATAAAAAACAACACCCTAAATGTGAACCAATAATGGCGATGCTTTTTGCAAGTCCACTTCATAGGTGTTGCCTTTTGATATTGCAACTTCCAACCTTGCAATAAAACAGTAAGCAGGCTGAAATTCTTCTGTTGCAAGAGATTTGGGCTGAGAATGGAGAGAAAAAGTAAGAGCGGTAGAACCAGCTTTGCAACTTCTCTAAACCCTGATAGAGAAACATCCCTGGGCTCCTGGCACAAACTGCTATCTCCTATCAGTTGAGAAATGCCACACTTTAAGGTCACCTCCATGACTTCAGATAAATCCAGTCATTCTTCCTTCCTTTCTCTCTCTCTCTCTCCTCCCCACCCTCACTCCTTCCTTTTCCCCCTCCTTCTCACCTTCCTTTTTCTTTCTTCCTCCCTCTCTCCCTACTCCCTTCCCTTCCTCTCCCCCCCTTTTCTCCTCTTCTTCCCACCTTCTTCCTTCCCTCTAGCCCTCGCTTTCTCTTTCCCTCCCTCCCTCCTTTCCTCTCTGCCTGCCTCCCTTCCTCCCTTCCTTTATTTTCTCCCTGCTTTCTTCCCTTCCTCTCCCCCACTCTTTTCCCCTCTTCTTCCCACCTTCTTCCTTCCCTCTAGCCCTCACTTTCTCTTTCCCTCCCTCCCTCCTTCCCTCCCTCCCAGCCTCCCTTCCTCCCTTCCTTTATTTTCTCCCTGCTTCCTTCCCTTCCTCCCCCCCTCTTTTCTCCTCTTCTTCCCACCTTCTTCCTTCCCTCTAGCCCTCGCTTTCTCTTTTCCTCCCTCCCTGCCTGCCTGCCTCCCTTCCTCCCTTCCTTTATTTTCTCCCTGCTTCCTTCCCTTCCTCTCCCCCCCTCTTTTCCCCTCTTCTTCCCACCTTCTTCCTTCCCTCTAGCCCTCGCTTTCTCTTTCCCTCCCTCCCTCCTTCCCTCCCTGCCTGCCTCCCTTCCTCCCTTCCTTTATTTTCTCCCTGCTTCCTTCCCTTCCTCTCTCCCCCTTTTCCCCTCCTTCCTTCCTTTCTTCTTCCCTTCCTCCAGTCCTCCCTTTCTCTTTCCCTCCCTCCCTCTCTCCCTGCTTCCTTCTTTCTTTCCTCTTTTCCCCTCCCTCCCTAATGTTCTAGGTGGCATTGCCACTCAAGTTCAGTTGAGTAGCCCTCAGGCAACAGGTCACCTTGTCCAGGCACTCAGCGTTCCTACCTGGCTTTCTGAAGATTTCTCCCTCCTGTGCTGCACCCATGATTGCAGGTAGTCCTTGATTTCATCAGTTTGTGTAATGGCTGTTCAAAGTTTCAATGGAAACATTTTTCCCGCTTACAATCATTGCGGTATCCCCATGGTCACGTGGTCAAAATTCAAATGCTTGGCAACTGACTTGTATTTATGACGGCTGCAGTGTCCTGGGGTGAAGGGATCCCTTTGGCGATTACCTGACAAGCAAAGTTCAGGGGGAAGCCTGACTCACTTAAGAACCGTCTTAGTAACTTACCGCAATGATCCGCTTAACAATGGGGCAAAATTCACTTAACCAACTATTTCACTTAGCAACTGAAACTTTGGGCTCAATGGTAGTCGCAAGTCGAGGACCCCCTGTATTGGAAGCATTACGAAGGCTCCACAATTCCATGCAATGTAAGATAAATATCCAAGGTGGAAATCTTTGCCCGATATTAACCCTAGGACGTTGACCTACATGATTGGTGTTGCAGCAGCTGCCTGGAGAAACCACAAGCCACGCCAAACCCAGAAAGGTGAGTCTTTTGTTCTTGGAAATCAGCGTGGGGTTGTGGTTTCACACCCCGGCTTTGAAGTGGAACTTTAGAACCTAGGGCTGGAAGGGATCTCAGAGATATTCTAGTCCAACCCTCTGTCAAAGCAGGAGACCTTATATATACCATCCTGGTCAGGGGTGGGTTTCTGCTGGCATAACTGCTGGTTCGGTGTGTGCATGATTTTGCCTGCGCGCATGCGCAGTTGCCTATAAATAGGTCAATGCATGCACAGAACATTGAAAAAGGTAAAAAAAAAAAAGATGATGTGGCGGCAGGGGAAGCGGTTCAGGGACATGGCGAGCATGCCGTCCCCACCCGGTTGGTGACCCAGTCGCCATTTCCACTACCGGTTCCACTGAACCGGTGCGAAGTAGCAAAAGCAATAGCAGTTAGACTTATATACCGCTTCATTGGGCTTTCAGCCCTCTCTAAGCGGTTTACAGAGTCAGCATATCGCCCCCAACAACAATCCGGGTCCTCATTTTACCCACCTCGGAAGGATGGAAGGCTGAGTCAACCTTGAGCCGGTGAGATTTGAACAGCCGAACTGCAGAACTGCAGTCAGCTGAAGTAGCCTGCAGTGCTGCATTTAACCACTGCGCCACCTCGGCTCTATATAGGAACCCACCTCTGATTGAAAACTATTATTGAAAACTTCCCAGTGATGGTGTATCCCACAACTATTCTACTGATTAATTGTTCTCAGCCAGAATAGAGCTGGAAGGGACCCTGCGTTCTGACACAGTCTTAGCGCAAGCAAGAAACAGACTCCTGGTCACAAAACCTCCCTCTTTATTCACTTCTTGTGAATTAATGGCATTCACCCACCGAAATGTCCAGGGAAGAGTCCTTCAAAGAGTTAGCTGCAGTAACAGACCTTATCAGTTCCTTGCCATAATTGCCAGGCCGTGGGCTCACTGCCGAAAGGCAGCAAATTAAGTTCTGGCAAGCAGTGGTACGAAACACCAGGAGCCAAATCTTCAGGAATACAAACTGTTGTCTCCAATGACAGTGGTGGGTTCCTACTGGTTCGGACCGTTTCAACCAAACTGGTAGCGACCTAGGCCTGCCACGCCCCCGAACCGGTTCTTCGGGTGGCACTGTAGGTGCCACCATCTTGGTTTTTTGCTTTTGCACACGCGCAGAAGAATTTTTATGGCACTGCACATTTGCACGCAGAGCGCATCAAGCATGCGTGCAAAGGGGGGATATGTGCAGGGCGCGCCCACGTGCGAACCAGCAGTAGGGACTGCCAGAACCCACCCCTGACGACAATCACTCCCCTTTCCTTCTATTTATTCCCCAGCCAAGCCATTCAGCGTCCACATTCGTTTTGCTTCCCGAGTCGACTCCTTTTTTAGATTTTTTTAGATTTGTTTATTATTTATAGGCCGCCCTTTTCCCTGAGGGGACTCAGGGCGGCTTACAATTTGTGGGGAGGGGAATACAAGACAAGACATGAGACAATACATAAGTAAAAATAGAACACATCATTCATTCATCATTCGGGTGGGGACGGATTAGAATCTTTATCCCCAGGCCTGACGGGATAGCCAGGCCTTGAGGGCTGTGCGGAAGGTCTGGACGGTGGTGAGGGTACGAATCTCCACGGGGAGGTCGTTCCAAAGGGTCGGAGCTACTACTGAAAAGGCTCTCCTCCGCGTAGTTGCCAGTCGACACTGACTGGCAGATGGAACTCGGAAGAGGCCTAATCTGTGTGATCTAATAGGTCGTAGGGAGGTAATTGGCAGGAGGCGGTCTCTCAAGTACTCAGATCCTTGTCTCCATTGTCCTCCTCTCCTAACAGCTCTGTGCATACGTGCATCTGGAACAGGCCCCAACTGTTCTTCCTCCTCACTCATCTCAGCCTCCAAAGGCAGCTGCCTCTCTGGTGGCTGGGAAATGTCAGGCGGCCCTAATTCTATCTCTGCGTCTGATGCAGAGCTTCCATTAGAGCCTTCCCCAGGCTCCAGCACTGGCCCAAGTTCCTCCCCAACCTCCTCATCGTCCAAATGTGGTGGGTCACAACTCCCTGGAGGTCTTCTAGTCCAACCCCCTGCTCAAGCATTTCTGACAGGAGGTTTTCTTAAAAGCCTCTGGTGATGGAACCCCCACAACTTCTAAAGGGAAGCCATTCCACTGGTTAATTGTTCTATCAGGAAATTTCTCCTTGGTTCCAGGTTGCTTCCCTCCCTGATTAGTTTCCATCCGTTGCTTCTTGTCCTGCCTTCAGGTGCTTTGGATAATAGATCTATACAATCCAATAGCAGAGTTGGAAGGGACCTGGGAGGTCTTCTAGACCAACCCCCTGCCTAGGCAGGAAACCCTGCACCACTTCAGACAAATGGCTATCCAACATCTTCTTAAAGACTTGCAGTGTTGGGGCGTTCACAGCTTCTGGAGGCAACTTCTGTTCCACTGATTAATTGTTCTAACTGTCAGGAAATATCTCTCAGTTCTAAGTTGCTTCTCTCCTTGATTAGTTTCCACCCATTGCTTCTTATTCTACCCTCAGGTGCTTTGGAGAATAGTTTGACTCCCTCTTCTTTGGGGCAACACCTGAGATATTGGAAGACTGCTATCATGTCTCCCCTAGTCCTTCTTTTCATTAAACTAGACATACCCAGTTCCTGCAACCGTTCTTCCTATGTTTTAGCCTCCAGTCTCCTAATCCTCTTCGTTGCTCTTCTCTGCACTCTTTCCAGAGTCTCCACATCTTTTCTACAAAATGGTGACCAAAACTGAATGCAGGATTCCAATTGTGGCCTTACCAAGGCCTTATAAAGTGGTATTAACACTTCACGTGATCTTGATTCTATCCCTCTGTTGATGCAGCCTAGAACTGTGTTGGCTTTTTTGGCAGCTGCTGCACACGGCTGGCTCCTATTTATATGGTTGTCCACTAGGACTCCAAGATCCCTCTCACAATTACTACTATTGAGGAAGGTACCTCCTATACTGTACCTGTGCATTTCGTTTTTCTTGCCTAAATGTAGAACAGAATTGATTTGACCTTTGTGGCAGCCCCTCATATTGGAAGACTGAAATCATGTCACCCCTAATCCTTCTCTTTGTTAGACTTGCCATACCTAATTCTTGCAACTGTTCTTCGTGTTTTAGCCTTCAGCAGCCCCCTACTCTACTTTGTTGCTCTCCTCTGCACTCTTTCTATCTAGAGTCTCAACCCCCTTTTTAAATTGTGGTGAGCAGAAATAGATGCAATATTCCAAGTGTGGCCTCACTAGTGATCTTCTCATGATCTAGATTTTGTCCTTCTGTTGATGCAGGCCAGCATTGTTGAGTACACAATCAATAGTTTGCAATCACTCTATCTTTCTCAAAAGGAAGAAAGGGTGGTGGTGGGGTCGTCAATCTTTTCTCCAAGGCAGGACAAGAAGCGACGGATGGAAACTAACCAAGAAGAGAAGCAACCTGCAACTAAGGAGAAATTTCTTGACAGTTAGAACAATTAATCGATGGAACAACTTGCCTCCAGAAGTTGTGGGTGCGCCAACACTGGAGATTTTGATTGGAGAAGAGATTAGATAGCCATTTGTCTATAATGATATCAGGTTTCCTACAAAGGATTTTATGACAAACACATTTCTCACTGCCTATGCTTTGGTGGTTCACAATAAATTTGTGGCCTATTGTGCAGAAAACCTCAGGTGCTAATCACAAGCTCAGATAATAACAATGCACCTCTTGACTCTGTCTCAAGTTTTCTGCAAAAGAGTAAGGTGATTTACCTTTTAAATAAAACATTATTAAGTCCTATACTCACACTGACAATGTCAACTGTACAGATCTAAATTAAAATACTACTAATTTTGGTGAGGCAGTTTAGTCACGATAGCTTTGTGGGAAACTAAATACAAGCCACAAGTTTGGTTTGGTTCGGAGCAGATGCTTCGTTTTAAAGCATTTGGGAGATATACATCAGTGAATTTTTTTTATCTTGTCTTAGTTTGGTCGGAAAAATGCAAACTGCATGTTTTGCCTTATGCAGATACTATTCAAGTAGCTTGGTCTGATCCCCAAATTAAAAATGAATTTGCTATGCAATCTCAGGAAAACTCATTATTTACACTACTCACGGACCAGTTTACAGAACTGTAGTACGGGCAGTCCTTGAATTATGCCCACTCATTTAGTGACCGTTAGAAGTTAGCACGACATTGAAAAAAGTGACTTAAGGCCATTTTTTAAGCTTATGACCGTCATAGCATCCCCGTGGTCACATGATCAAAATTCACACGCTTGGCAACTGACTCTCATATTTATGACGGTTGCAGTTTCCCGGGGGGTCAGGTGATCCCCTTTTGTGACCGTCTGACCACCAAAGTCAATGGGGAAGCCAGATTAGCGACCGTGTGGCTAACTTAATTGCAGTGACTCACTTAACAACTGTGGCAAGAAAGGTCGTAAAATGGGGCAAAACTTGCTTAATCGCTTAATCCACATAAATGTTGGGCTCAGTGGTGGCCCTAAGTGAAGGGCTACCTGTAATACAACTTGGCAGGCATCTGCAATTGCGGTGAACAAGAGGTTAACTACTTCCAACTCTGTGATTAGTGGATTTCCAATCTTAACTTCTCCTTAACAGAAGAAGCTTGATGATTTCAAAATTGCTCAGCAAATACCACCATTGAGCAAGCATTCACATCTCAATTGTCATGTTTAGAAGCACATTGCAATGGGCACACGGATAATTATTGTATTGTGCTGTAATAAAACGCATTGTTCTATATCTAATGGGAGCATCAGCAACGCCCAGTATTGTTTTCCTTCAGGTTTTCTGTGATTTGAAGAAATATATAGCTAGTCCTTGACTTACGACCCCAACAGAGCCCAGCATTTCCTTTGCTAAGTGAGACAGTGGTTAAGTGAGCTTTGCCTCATTTTACGTCCTTTCTTGCTGCAGCTGTTAGGTGAAGCGCTCCAGGGGTTAAGTTATTAAGACGGTTGTTAAGTGAATTTGGCTTCCCCATTGACTTTGCTTGTCAGACAGTCGCTAAAGAGGATCACATGACACCAGGATGCTGCAACTGTCATAAATATGAGTCAGTTGCCAAGCGGCTGGATTTTGATCACCATGGGGATGCTGCAATGGTCATAAGTGTGAAAACCAGTCATAAGTCACTTTATTTTCAGTGCCATTATAACTTCGAATGGTCACTAAACAAACTGTTGTAGGCCAAAGACAACCTGTATCAGTGCAAAGTAGCCCAGTGATATTTGATAGTAGAGTAGTCCTCGACTTATGACTGCAATTGAGCCCAAATTTTCTGTTTTTAAACAAGACATTCATGAGTTTTACCCCATTGTATGACTTTTCTAGCCACGGTTGTTAAGTGAATCACTGCAGTTGTTAAATCAGTCACACAGTTGTTAAATGAATCTGGGCTTCCCAATTGACTTTGCTTGTCAGACGGTCGTTAAAAAGGAATCACGTGACTTTGCAACCGTCATAAATACGAGCCAGTTGCCAAGCGTCTGAATTTTGATCATGAGACCAAAGGGACGGCTGCAACAGTCGTAAGTGTGAAAAACGGTCATAAGTCATTTTAGGTGCCATTGTAACTTTAAATGGTCACTAAGGGAACTGTTGGGGACTACCTGTACAGGGAGCTCTGGACTCGTAAGGATTCAAGGGAACATCAACATTTCTTTTTACATCATACACTGGTTATTTCTGGAGGTCAATAGTAACTTTTGAAGAAGGAAAAACTTAATCTGGTTTGGGTATGACCTGCAACAGACCAGGGAAAAGAGCATTATAGGCTGCCCATCTTCAGGTATGATGAGCAGCCTATAAATTTTATAAATCAATAAATAATATATAAATAATTAGCACCATACTTGGAGCAATTCTCAAACAATATACTGTTTTTAAGCTGCTGTTGGGTTTGGCTCTTGAGTCATGCCAGGACAACCTAATTCTTTCGGACCTTGTTTTAAATCTAGCTGTGCAGGCTGTTTCCGCATTAGCACATGCTTTACTCTTCTCTAGACTGATTTATTTACATTTATTTATTAAATTTATATACCTTCTCCCTCTCTAACAAGCTCTAGCAAGAGTCCCTGGACTTCAGCTGTTTAGTGGGTTTTTTAAGAGGAAGATTCATTGGATAGTATTGTATTGTGCGTGTACGTGTGTGTGCACAAGAATAGATAACAACATGGAATCAGTATCAGCCTTAGTAAATGGAGTGAGCAGAACTAACAAGATATTATCAGTTTTCCCCTTTTCTTTGGCAAGGAAGGAGTATTAAACAATGTGTAAAACCAATGACTGACTCCTTTCCTTCCTCCCCCTCTTCCCACCTTTATTCATTTCTCCCTCCCTTCCTTTCCCCCCTCTTCTCCCTTCCTTTCCTTCTCATTCCTCCCCTCCCATTCCTCCATTATTCCTTCCTCCACTTCCTTTCCCATTCATCCCCCCCTTCCTCCTTTCCTCTTCCTTCCCTCACTCCCTCCTTCTCCTTCCCTTCCCACCCTCCCTTCCCCTTCCTTCCTTTATTCCTCCCTCCTTTTCTTCCCTTTTTCTCCCCCTCTTCTCCCTTCCTATCCTTCCCATTCCTCCCCTCCTAATCCCTCCATTATTCCCTCCCTCCCTTTTCCTCCCTCCCCCCCTTTTCCTCCCTCCCCCTTCCTCTCTTACCTTTCCACCTTCCCTACCCCTTGCTCTCCTTTATTCCTCCCTCCTTCCCTTCCCTTCCTGGGAAGTGTAGATAAAGTGTAAATCTCTCCTCATGGCAGGCCAGAGCAAGTCAATCATTCTTGGTAGGCCTAACACAGCAGTAGAAGAAGGAAGGAAGCCTGTGGGTGGATGCTGCCCCAGAAAGATTGTGGGATAAACACATTTCAAGATTCAGCATCTTTTAGTCCCATCAAGCTGACTCTGGGTGTTCTCACACTCTGATATTCCTTGGTGAAGGACAGCAAACCCCGAGGATACCAACCAGAATTTCTGCACAGATGATCAAGGATGTAAACAAGGCAGCTAAGCCACGCTTAAACTTCGGCTTCATTACCAGTGTGAATTAAAGATCTGAAAACAAGATAAAGCCCCCGTTTGCCTTCAACATGACACACGACGCCTCGTGGATGGCTACGTGTTGTGAGAATGGACACGTCCTTCAGATGCTCGGAGGACCATTTCACACGCTGCGGTGAATCATTCGTGGCATATCATCATCATCATCATCATCATCATCATCATCATCATCATCATCATCATCATCATCATCATCATCCCAAATCATGGGCAGAGCCAGTCATAAGCCAGGAATGTCAGTCCTAGCACTTCTCACCAAATGGGCACCTGGCACATCCATTGCTATTGCACCTCCCTCCATTTAGTGACGTCAACATCCAGAATCCTGCAGTACGTTGCACTATTATTCACCAGCCTTCCGTGTTACATCATTCCAGCATCCGTCACAAGACGTGTGCCAGGTGGAAAAGAAGGTCAGACATGAGATCCTAAACCCTCTCTCCTACCCTGTCGCACCCCAAAATCAAAGGAGTTGTTTAGGGCTCCTGTTTGGGACCAGAATAAATTGCAGAAGACAGGTAACTCCTCAATTTATAACCCCAATGGATCCCAAAATTTCAGTTGCTAAGCAAGACTGTTGTTAAGTGAGTTTTGTCCCGTTGGATGCCCTTTCTTGCCACAGTTGTTAAGTGAATCACTCCAATTGTTAAGTTAGTCACATGGTTGTTAAGTGAATCTGGCTTTGCATGTCAGAAGTTCGCAAAAGGGGATCACATGACCCTGGGACACTGAAACTATCATAAAGACATGCCAGTTGCCAAGCGGCTGAATTTTGATCACATGACCAAAGGGATGTTGCAACAGTCATAATGTAGAAAACCGTCATAAGCCACTTTTTACAGTACCGTTATTGCTTCGAACAGTCACTAAATGAACGGTTGAAAGTCAAGGACTATCTGTAACAGAGCTGGAAGGGACCTTGGAGGTCTTCTAGTCCAACCCCCTGGTCAAGCAGGAAACCCTACACCACTTCAGAGAAATGGTTGTCCAATGTCTTTTTAAGAGATCATTAAGAGATTGTCCTGACCAGACAATCGGGAATTCAAGTTTTGGATAGGGAGTCCTCGACTTATGACCAGGCCTGCTGCTTAGCCTTGAATGTGTGAATATGTGATGGGAATTTGGGGGCTTGGCATGTACAGCTTTAATAGCAATCTGTGGTCACGTGACCGGATTTTATGATAGTTTCGTAGAAAACACACTTAATGTCTGATTTTGGGCAAAAACATGCCATATTGAACAGTGGATTGGCTTGACGAATGCCATGTTTGCTTAATGACTATCCTGAAAACTGTAGAATCAGGTCAGTCACGTGACTCATCTGTTTTACATCCATCGCAGTTCACGACCGTAATGGGCAGATTCCAGTACGGTCATTTGTTAAGGACTACTTGTATAGCAAAGTCAATGGGGAAGCCAGATTCACTTAACAACTGTGGAAAGAAGGCCCTCAAATGGGGCAAAGTTTACTTAACAAATATCTCACTTAACAACTTAAATGTTGGGTTCGATTTTGATTGTAAGTTGAGGACTGCCTGTATTCTAAATTAATTAATTCGTGGAAAGGCAGCCTCATGATTAGATTTTGATATAATCAGGGTTTTCCTTCATCTATGCATACAGGAAGATTTATTGCCATGCAGGAGGGTACCTTTCTTCTCTGCACCTTAATTGTTGGCAACTCTGGGTTTTGCTTCTTTCATCACACTCTACAATCAAGAATTGTGTCAGTTTGTTCTCTCAGGCTGTTTCTCACCAACGCTTGCCTTGCTTGTTTCTTGCCTCTATTCTGATAGCTAAATTATTCCTAGGATGCCTCCATGCAAGGAACCAGGACTAGGTGAACGCCGGGTATGTTTGTCTATGCATGTGTGGTGTATAAGAAAAGTTGTGCAAGTGAGGGCTTGCATCCCATTCTCCATCCCTGGAGGATTTCGAGAAAAGATTTTTCCGAAATGGTGTAGAGCAGGGGGTCTCCAACCTTTCCAGCTTTGGGAAACTGGCGGGGTAAGGGAAGAAGGGATGGTTCAGCTCCTTTTGCACGAGTAGCGGGCACCTGCACCCAGTTGTGCAAACAGAGTGTGTGTATGTGTGCATTACGCGGTCCAGTTCTGAATTGCTCAAGGCCCAGTTGTCAGCCACAACCCGGGTGTTGGGGATCCCCGGTGTAAGGCCTCCTGCTTGAGCAGGGGGTTGGATTAGAAGACCTCCAAGGTCCCTTCCATTATTCTGTTAAATGAAACTTTGGGAAAATCAAAATAAACTTGTGTTGACTTCTCTCCTTGTCTTCCTTTCTACAACCCCCCACTTCTTCCTAGCACTAATGCCATTACCTAGCTGGGTCATGAAACATCTGCAAGAAGGCAACCAAGCTCAGAGAGCACCAAGGACCCCATAATCCTCCTCCTCCTCCTCCCCAAACCTCACTCTCTCAAACCTTCACAAACCTCACTCTCTCCTAGCATTGATGCTGTTACCTAGCTGGGTCATAACAGACGATCTCAGTGCATGAATATAGAGAGATCAAACAGATGCTCTGAAATTAGAAAAATTAAACTCTTAAAGAGCCAGAATAATATAAGAGCAAAATGACCTATAATCCGGAACTTTGCAAGAATCAATCAATCAATCAATAAATAAATCAGAATAGAGCTGGAAGAGATCTTGGAGGTGCTCAAGCAGGAGACCATTTCAGACAAATGGTTGTCCAACCTCTTCTTAAAAACCTCCAGTGATGGAGCAAAGTTCTGAAGGCAAACTGTTCTGCTGGTTAATTGCCTCCACTGTCAGGATATTTATCTTTAGTTCTGAGTTTCTTCTCTCCCTAATTAGTTTCCATCCATTGCTTCTTGTCCCCCCTTTGGGTGCTTTGGAGAATAGCTTGACCCCCATATCTTCTTTGTGGCAACACCTGAGACATTGGAAGACTGCTATCATGTCTCCCCTAGTCCTTCTTTTCATTAGATTTATACATACCCAGTTCCTGCAACCGTTCTTCATATGTTTTGGCCTCCTGTCCCCAATCCTCTTTGCTGCTCTTCTGCACTTTTTCCCCAACATCTCAACATTTTTTTTGTAATGATATTCAAAATCACCTTTGTACAGTAAGTATGACAAGTATCTCTGTTTCTTTTAATCTAGTTTATTTTACAAGAGTTACAAAGGGTATGCCGTAGATAACATCCTAACCAGTACAATATTAACACACAAGTTTCACAATATTTGGAGTGTTACAAGCCCTGTAAAATGATAAATGAATGTATATAACCCCAACCCCCCCCCCCCACACACACAAGCCGAGGTGGTGCAGTGGTTAGAGTGCAGTACTGCACTCAAAGTTGACTCGGCCTTCCATCCACTTTCCGAAGTCAATAAAATGAGGACCCAGATTGTTGGAGGGAGACCATATGCTGACTCTGTAAACCTCTTAGAGAAGGCTGTAAAGCAGTGTGAAGTGGTATATAAGTTTAAGCGCTAAGTGCTATTGCTATCCTCATTTCTATCCTCACCAGCTGTTTCAGACAATGGGGGGGGAGCCAGGTTTGCTTAACGACCACATGATTCACTTAACAACTGCAGTGATTTGCTTAGCAACAGTGGCAACAAAAGTTGTAAATGGAGAAAAACTCAATTAACTGGTTTGCTTAGTAAACAGAAGCTTGGGTTCAATTGTCAGAAATTGAGATCACATCACCTATTCCTCGTTGTTATGTTTAAGACAATTAAATAATAATTACATTTTCGGTGTGCTTTATCATCATTAGATTTGCTTGAGCAAAACAAGATGCAAAATGCCAAAAGTTTATATTTCAGGTCTTCTGTTTGAAGGGAATGATATGACGAAGGCTAATCTTTTTATCAACTGAGATGACATTTCCAAAGCAGTGTAAGGTAGAAAGGAAGGAAGGAAGGAAGGAAGGAAGGAAGGAAGGAAGGAAGGAAGGAAGGAAGGAAGGAAGGAAAAAGAATAATACAAATGTAAATTCTGAATGATACAAGGAAAATCACATAAAATATAAAAAAGTGTCTGCAGAAATGAAAAAGCATTTACAGATCATCAATCATCCAATAATACAATACAATACAATACAATAGCAGAGTTCGAAGGACCTTGGAGGTCTTTTAGTCCAACCCCCAGCCTAGGCAGGAAACCCTATACCGGGTAGACAGGTGCTCACTTACCATTTTCTTCCCTATTTCCATTTGTGTTCCTAATCTGATATTTTTGGTGCTGTTTTTGATAGGTTGGACTGTTTTATCCCTTTGTGTAAAGACAGATGCAAAACATGAGTTAAATAGTTCTGCTTTCTCCCTGTTGCTTGTCACCTTCTTGCCACTTTCTCCCGGCAATGGACCAATTGTTTCCTAGCTTTTTTTTGTTATTTTTTACTTTTGTGGCAAGCCTTTCTTCATTGTGAGCCTTAGCTTTCCTCACTTCATCTTTACATGCTCGGGTTATTTGCTGATATTCTGCCTTAGTTATGTCCCCACTTTCCACTTTTTATACTTATCTTTTTTGTCTTTCAATTTGTCAGAGAGTTCTTTATGCAGCCATGCTGGTTTCTTTTGGGAGCTGTTATTTTTCTTCTTCATTGGTATTGTGCTAGACTGGGCTTTTGTAATCTCATTTTTCAAAATTTCCCAAGCTTCTTGAGTTGTTTTCCCCTTGAGGATTCTCATCCATGGAATTTTTCCCAAGCTCTCTCTAGGTTTATTGAAATTAGCTCTCTTAAAGTCCAAGACTCTAGTTTCACTTTGTTCTACTACTTGTGTTTGCATAATGTTGAATTCTAATATTGAATGGTCACTTGCCCCCAGGGTTTCTGTGGCTTCAACACCTTCTATCATTTCCTCTCTGTTAGTGAGAATTAAGTCCAATATGGCCGATCCCCTTGTTCCCTTCTCTACTTTTTGGGAAACAAAGTTGTCTGCTAGGTTTGTTAGGAACCTGTTGGATCTTCCACTTGGTGCAGAGTTTGTTTCCCAGTTGATGTCAGGGTAGTTGAAATCCCCCACTACTATTGTGGTGTGCTTCCTACATACCTTAGTTAGCTGACTAGCAAAAAGTTCATCTACTTCCTCTGCTTAATTGGGTGGTCTATGGCAATGTCATTCCCCCTCACAACCTTTAATATTGACCCAAATGCATTCCAGCTATGGTTTTTTTATATAATACACAGGAATATTATTCTGATTTATTAAAATATATAGTGATGTATAGGTGAGCATGGCATTCATTTTGAAACTAAAATAATATTTGCTTGGGCTGACAGGATATATGACCCTCTTAACAAGAGGGTAGAAAATACATGTAGTCCTTCACTTACAACAGTTCATTTAGTGAACATTCTAAGTTACTAAGTTGCACTGAAAAAATGATTTATGATAGTTTTTCCACAGTTACAACCTTTGCAGAATCCTTTTGATCATGTGATCAAAATTCATGTTTCATATTTATGATCGTTGCTGTGTCCTGAGGTTGTGTGAGCCCTTTTGTGACCTTCTGACAAGGAAAGTCAATGGTAGGAAGCCAGATTCATTTAATAATTGGGTTACTTACTCAGCTGCAATAATTAACATAACAACTATGGCAAGAAAGGTCTAGAAATAGGGGAAAGAATGGAGGCCTTTGAACTCTGGTGCTGGAGAAGACTCCTGCGAGTCCCTTGGATCTCATCCTCTGTCATCCCCTTCTCCTTTCACCTTCTTTCCCAACCTTAGGGTCTTCTCCAAGGAATCCTCTCTTCTCATTTGGTGGCCAAAGTATTTGAGCTTTATTATCTGTCCTTCCAACAATCAAAATCAGGGTTAATTTTCTACAGGATTGACTGATGTGATATCCTTGGAATCCAAGGGACTCCCAAGAGTCTTCACCAACACCACAATTTGAAAGTATCATATATATATATTTTGCTCTCTAAGGGGCTGTTTTCCCAGTTGCAATGGATGGCTGTGAAGGTTGAACCATAAGGAAGGATGAGGGCCAAAGAACGGAGGCCTTTAGAGCTGTGGTGGCGCAGTGGTTAAATGCAGCACTGTAGGCTACTTCAGCTGACTGCTAGATCAGCAGCTCAGCGGTTCAAATCTCACCAGGCTCAGGGTTGACTCAGCCTTCCATCCTTCCGAGGTGGGTAAAATGAGGACCCAGATTGTTGTTGGGGGCAATATGCTGACTCTGTAAACCGCTTAGAGAGGGCTGAAAGCCCTATGAAGCGGTAT
This sequence comes from Thamnophis sirtalis, assembly GCF_051295495.1. Taxonomy (NCBI): domain Eukaryota; kingdom Metazoa; phylum Chordata; class Lepidosauria; order Squamata; family Natricidae; genus Thamnophis; species Thamnophis sirtalis. Next base: position 4,576,816 of record NW_028261384.1, read on the forward strand.
ATAAAAATCTGCTATTGCTATTGCCTTTGAACTCTGGTGCTGGAGAAGAAGACTCCTGCATTGAGTCCCTTGGACTGCAAGGCCATCCAACCGGTCAGTCCTAGAGGAGATCAACACTGGCTGCTCTTTAGAAGGCCAGATCCCGAAGAGGAAACTCAAATACTTTGGCCACCTAATGAGAAGGAAGAAGGACTCCCTGGAGAAGAGCCTCATGCTGGGAACGACAGAGGACAAAAGAAGAAGGGGACAGGAGAGAAGGAGGTGGCTGGATGGAGTCACTGAAGCAGCCAGCATGAGCTTAAATGGGCTCCAGAGGATGGTAGAGAACAGGAAGGCCTGGAGGAACTTTGTCCATGGGCTTGCAATGGGTCAGACATGATTCACAACTAACAACAAAATCCTTGGTGAACATTCCTGAGTTAGACAACCAAGTTTTTAGAGAAACAGACAGAGATAAAAATGAACTAAGAACCTGAATTATAATCCTGAAGCCACTGTTTGAATATTGCTGGTGCCATGAGGGTCACAAGGTGGTATTGAACGTTCTTCTCTGTTTGTCCCAGTTTTCCCTTGGTTGCGATACCGAAATAAGGGTGTTGGGGCCCTTGGTGCTCTCTGGGCTTGGTGGTTTTCTTGCAGACGTTTCATAACCCAACCAAGTAACATCACCAGTTCAAGAAGGGGAGTGAGGTTCTAGCAGCTTCTAGTACTGATGATGTTACCTAGTTGGCTACCTAGTCAGAGCTGAAGAAACGTCCTGGATGAGAAGCGAAATGTCTTCAAAGAACAGCCAGAAAGTCCAGGTGCCTCTTGAAAAAAGCACCTTTGGGATAGTTGGATCATGAAACGTCTGCAAGAAAACCACCAAACTCAGAGAACACCAAGGACCCCACAGTCGTTATCTTCCTCCTCCTCTCCACAAATTCTTCTAGCACTCATATTTCCTAATTGGGTCATGAAACACCTGTAAGAAAACAGTCAAGCTCAGAGAGCACCAAGGACCCCATCATTCAGCCCTGAGCTACAAAACTTCTGTTCTCTAAATTGCGATCCACAAACAGTTTCTTGTAAAAATTCCAATGGAAAAATCCTACCTTAAACCAGATCACCACCACCACCACCACCACCACCACCAAAGATCACAGCTGGCAATTGTCTTTCTGGGTTTTGAAGTACCTCCCTTGTTGAAGGCTACATCACCTTACGTAAATTTTCTCTGAAAGATTTCCTAAACTCTCCGCAGACTTGTATACATTCTGACAGCTTCCCATGCCGTCTGATACAGAAACAACCTGGTTTATTAGCAGTTAAGGGGCCTCAAATGAACTCCCTTTCTAGCTGCACTCTTATTAAAATGACATTAAGCAGTAAAAGAGCTTTTTCATAAGAGTTGGGCTGTTCCTTGATATTCATGAAGTGATCAGACCAGAAAGCTAAAACCTCCATACGAGGAATCCTCTATTTTTTTTTTTTTTAAACAAGTGGATTGCCCCATCAAGAACCCAATTTTTCTTGAATTGGACGTGTTCAGATTAAAGGGTATTGTTTTTCCCTCTCCTTTTCTCTTTCATTCAAGGCTTCAAGGAAAAGTTGTATTGAAGGAAAGCCACGAAAACTGACATTTTAGGTAAGCAAGCAGATGGGAAAAAGCAGGGGGCAAACTTTTGTTAGTTGCAAGCTTTGCTTTAAGTTTTCGTTTTCTGAACTTGGTTATAAATATAAGTGTCCTTTGATATCATTTTGGCATTCATTTTCACCTGACATATAAAAGGCGCCACCTTGTTGTTGGGAAACTATACTTTTAGTTTGGAGGTGTCTGTAGGAAGGGGTATAAAATTCAAGTTAGTGGTCTCAGTTATGCAGCTGAAACCCTGAAACCTTTTTTTTTTTGCATATTTGGGACAGACATCTTGACTTTTTTGACCTCTTTCCCAGGAAACCTCTTCCCCCGCTTCAGCTGATCTTTTAAGCTTCAGGCATCTACTTTGGTTCCTATCCTTACCTGTCTTCTGACCGACCTTCTAAAATTACTCTCTATGGAAGTTCACATCTACAGGTGGTCTTCAACTTACAACCGATCACTTAGCAACATATATAACCCCCAAAAGGAGAATTTATAACCAGGTGTCAATGGTGGGGACCCCTACCTGGCCATGTGGGCAAATTTTGGGTGCCAGCCAATACTACCGCATTTAGGAGCCCTTTCAGCATTCTGACCCCATTTACCATTTTTACCGAAAACCATAACTTATTTCTGGTTTTCGGCAAAACCACGCCCACAGCAAACCCACAACCACCATCGCCAAAAAGGTCATAAAGTCGGATCATTTACATGATTGATGCATTTCGTGACTGCTATGACAGACGACTGCAACGGACGGACTCCCTTACAGTCGTTTGTCAAGGCTACTTGCACAGGATAGAAAGGCGAATGTAGAGGCGACCTTAATTTTTGTCCCTGCCTGCTATAAAGTCTAGGTTTGCACCCCGGGTTTGCTACTTTGGAGTCGCCGCCGAAATTTGAAATCGATGTCGCGTGTCGGGTGCGCCGTCGCAATCACGATGCGGTGTTCAATCGAGGAAGGCAGTTCCTCTTCTGGGTTGACCAGCTCCATGTCGAAGAAGGTGAGCATCAGGATGGTCAATATTTTCATTTCGCTGACTGCAAAAAAGCGTCCGGGACACATCGAAGATCCACCTCCGAAAGGCATGACACAAGTTCTCAACTTTTTGCCATTTTTGAAGAATTCTTTTTTCTTGCCCTCGGGGCTCATGAAGCGGTCGTACTTGAAGGTTTTAGGCTCAGGGTAGATTTCCGGATCCATGTGGAGACCCATGAAAGGGAAGAGAAGAAGATGGTCACCTTTACGAAGGGCGTATTCTTTTCCGTCGTCCATCTGGAGGTTGAAATCCTCCATCACGCTCCTAAATACGAAAGAGCCTGCTTTCAGGCGGAGAACTTCTTCCACCGCACTGTCCAGCAAGGGAGTCTTGAAGGCCTGCAACGAGAAGTCCACTGGGTTATCTTCTTGGCCTGTCTCCTTTAGGACTTGATCTATCTCTGCCCTTATTGCCTTCATGGCTTCCGGGTGTTTCAAAAGATAGGCAAGCAGCCAGAAGGTCACTGGACCCGTGTTAGCTTGAGAAGCCCATAGGAAAAGGAGCTGTACTTGAGTCCTCATCTTCTCATTCATTCCACAGTCAGCCAGTTGTTGATCCTGATCTGCCAGCCAGATGCTAACGTCTTCCCTCTTGTCTATCTTTTCGACAGACAGGAGATCCCAGAAGTAGTTCTTCAGCCTCTGGATCTCCTTCTTAGTTTTGGAATCCATGCTGCTGAAGATCATTTGCGGAAAGAATTCGTCAAATTGCTGGAAGTCCTTAAATAGCTTCTCGTAGGGCTTACACCTCCTTTCCTTGTCGTTGCTGTTGTCCTCTAACTCCGGCATAGCACCAAACAAGCACAGGAAGGCAGCTTGGAAGATGCTTTTGTAGCTGAAGTGCCAGAGTCCCTCCTGACGCCACTTCTCCTCCTCAGCCGATTCAAGCAAGATTTCCTTCAGATTCTGCATCAAAGCTTGGTTGAGCGCAAGTAGATTCTTCCCTCGAAGATACTTCTTGCTGCCATCTTCCCCAATCTTATGATGAGTGGTGGTCGGGTGGAAATTAAACACGTTCGAGACAACGTTGGCCGCGAAGACCCCAAAATCCAGCTTGCTTCTCGATTTCTTGAAGATAAATCCATACATGTGAGGATCCATCAAAACATGGATATATCGGCCTGCAACCAACATGGTGAAGATGTCTCCATGTTTCTTCTTCAGCCGTTCCAAAAGCAGGGCGGGTTTTTTGCCAAAACTCAACCCATGACCTAACCATGGAATCAAACCTTTGTCCAAGGGTGGTTCCTTCGGTCTCTTCCGGCGAAACACTCCGATTCTGTAGAGTCCACCAAAGATGAGGGCAATGAAGGTGGAGAGGAGAGCACAAACAACTGTCTCCCAGAGCTTCATCTCTGGTGTGCGAGGATAGATCTGATCTGGTGCACGGGGAAACTGGCATTTATAAATCATCCAGTCATAAGGCAGCTCAGCATGGGACTGCCTAATTCCATCTGTGAGGTAATCCAAGCGTTGTGGTTTTCCTGTTACTGAAGTAGTGAGCAGCATTCCAGACTCCTTCAGTTGCTTCTAGCCGAGGTGTTTTGCTGTCCTTGAAATCTCAGCGTCAAGTGGAGAAGCAGAAAAAGGATGTCCTAGAAATTCTAGAATGGAAAAGAACCCTGGAGGTCTTCACCGGGCAAGTTCTCCCCGAATCATCTCAGATCATCAAAATTCAAATCTGGGGATTCGGAGAATTCCAGCTCCAGGGCAAAGTTTCTCAACCTCAGCAGCATTAAGATCCTATCGTCTAAAAATGAGTACGGTTGAGAAACACCGTTCTGGGATCCACACCGCGCTGTAAGATTTCATACCATTTTCGCTGGACCAAGGTCAGAAAATTTGGTTCCAGTTCTGTTGGGATTAGCAAGACCGAACTGGTTTCCACTAAGCGGTACTTAAAAGTGTTTAAGGGTGTTTTGAACGTTCGTTAGTTCTGCATAATTATGGCTGGAAGCATGCAAGCCCTTAAACCATCTAGTTTATTACTCAATTAAAGATAGCTTTGCCAGGAGTAATGTATGGCTGTGAGAGTTGGACCCTAAAGAAGGCTGAGTACCAAACAACAGAGTTGGAAGGGACCCTGGAGGTCTTCTAGTCCAACCCCCTGCTCAAGCAGGAGACCTTATGATTTCAGACAGATGATTGTCCAATCTCTTCTTTAAAATATCGAGTGACGGAGCACCCACAGCTTCTGGAGGCAAGTTGTTCCACTGATTACAGGTAGTCCTCAACTTCCAACAGTTCATTTAGTGACCATTCAAAGATACAGCAGCACTGAAAAAAGTGACATGACAATTTTTCACGCTTACGACCGTTGCAGCAGCCCATGGTCATGTCACGTGGTCAAAATTCAGGTGCTTGACAACTGACTCATGTTTATGATGGTTTCAGTGTCCCGGGGACACATGGTCCCCTTTTGCAACATTCCGACAAGCAAATTTAATCGAAAAACCGATTTTACTTAACAACCGCGTTGCTAACAGAACAACTGCAGAGAATCGCTTAACAACTGTGGCAAGGAAGGTCATAAAACATGCCAAAACTCACTTCACAAGTTTGCTAAGCAAAATTTCTGTTTCTAAGCAAGTTTGCTTAGAAACAGAAATTTTGGGCTCAATCATGGCCGTCAGTCGAGGACTGCCTGTAATTGTTCTCACTGTCAGGAGGTTTATCCTTAATTCTAGGTTGCTTCTCTCCTTGGTTAGTTTTTATCCGTTGCTTGTCCTGCCTTCAGGTGCTTTGGAGAATAGGTGGACCCCACTCTACACTATGGCAGATGCTTTGTTGTGTTTGTTAGTTGCGAAGTCATGTCTGACCTATCGTGACCCCCATGGACAAAGTTCCTCCAGGCCTTCCTGTCCTCTACCATCCTCTGGAATCCACTTAAGCTCACACTGACTGCTTCCATGACTCCATCCAGCCACCTCCTTCTCTGCCGTCCCCTTCTTCTTCTGCCCTCCATCGTTCCCAGCATGAGGCTCTTCTCCAGGGAGTCCTTCTTCCTTCTCATTAGCTGAGGCTAGACTTCCGGAGGCCAAACCCCCACCGTAGGGAGGAGGAACCGACCAGGTGGTTCCGCCCCAGGCGACTGATGGACCCTGTTAGGTTCCAGACGGAGCTTGGGGTTATTCCAGATGCTCTCGCCCACAGTTCGGCGGAGACTATTGCTGCGGCCTGGCACTCGGCGGCATCGGAGTCTCTAGACCGAATTGCGCCACTACGGCCCCTCCGGGTCAGCGGCTCGCGGAGACCCCCTTGGTTCACCGAGGAGCTCCGCGAGATAAAGCGCCGGAGGAGACGCCTAGAGCACCGGTGGAGATCCGATAGGTCCGCATCGAACCGAGCACTGTTGACAGCTTGCACCAAGGAGTATATTTGGGCATTGAGAACCGCCAAAAGATCACATATTACCTCCTTGGTAGCGTCCGCCGAGTCTCGCCCAGCCGCCCTGTTCAGGATAACCCGCTCCCTCCTAAATAGGAGGGAGACGGGGAACCCCCTGCAGGGTAAGGCTGAGGAATATAGTCAGTTCTTGGCGGACAAAATTGCTCGGTTTCGATCGGAACTGGACTCCACCCCTGCAGATCCAGCCGGGACACAGGGGAATAACTTGGTAGACCATCTCTGGGTTGAGTTTCAGGATGTTGCCTCCGGGGATGTGGACAAGGCTATGCGAGCTGTGAGTTCCTCCACCTGTATACTGGACCCGTGTCCCTCTTGGCTGACTGCCAACAGCAGAGAGGTGACACGAGGCTGGATCCAGGCGGTTGTTACCGCCTCTCTTCGGGAGGGACACCTCCCCACCGCGCTTAAGGCGGCGGTGGTGAGGCCCCTCCTGAAGAAACCGTCTTTGGATCCAGCAGTTCTTAACAACTATCGTCCAGTCTCCAACCTCCCCTTTCTGGGGAAGGTTGTTGAGAAGGTGGTGGCCTTACAGCTTCAGCGTACCTTGGAGGAAGCTAACTACCTTGACCCCTTCCAGTCTGGCTTCAGGCCCGGTTACAGCACTGAAACCGCTTTGGTCGCATTGACCGATGATCTCTGGAGAGCCAGAGATGGAGGCTATGCGTCCATCCTGGTTCTCCTTGACCTCTCAGCGGCTTTCGATACCATCGACCATGGTATCCTTCTGCGACGACTGCGGGAGGTGGGGGTGGGCGGCACTGTTTTACAGTGGTTCTCCTCCTACCTCTCGGACAGGTCGCAGTCGGTGTTGGTGGGGAGGGAGAGATCGTCCCCGAGGCCCCTAACCTATGGGGTGCCGCAGGGTTCGGTTCTGTCCCCCCTGCTATTTAACATATACATGAAACCGCTGGGTGAGATCATTCGAAGGCACGGGATAAAATACCACCAGTATGCGGACGATACTCAGTTGTATCTGTCCGCCCCGTGCCAACTCAATGAAGCGGTGGACGTGATGAACCGGGGCCTTGAGGCTGTTAAAGACTGGATGAGAGCTAACAAACTGGTACTCAACCCGGAAAAGACCGAGTGGCTGTTGTGTTTCCCTCCCAAAAATTTGGTTAATGTTCCACCAATCAGGCTGGGGGGGCAAAATTTATTCCCCTCAGACAGGGTCCGCAACTTGGGAGTCCTCCTGGATCCACAGCTGAGTTTTGACCACCATTTGTCGGCTGTGACCAGGGGGGCATTTGCCCAGGTTCGCCTGGTGCGCCAGTTGCGGCCCTACCTGAACCGGGAGGCTCTCACAACAGTCACTCGAGCCCTTGTGATCTCTAGGCTGGAATACTGCAATGTGCTCTACATGGGGCTGCCCTTGAAGAGCATTCGGCGACTTCAGCTAGTCCAGAACGCGGCCGCGCGAGTGATCATGGGCGCACCTCGGTTCGCCCATATAACACCAATCCTCCGTGAGCTGCGCTGGCTACCTGTTGATCGTCGGGTGCACTTCAAGGTCTTACTTACCACCTATAAAGCGCTCCATGGTAGTGGATCTGACTATTTGAGAGACCGCCTCCTGCCAATCACCTCCCTGCGTCCCATCAGATCGCACAGAGTAGGCCTCCTCCGAATTCCATCCGCCAGTCAGTGCCGACTGGCGACTACGCGGAGGAGAGCCTTCTCAGTTGCCGCTCCGACATTATGGAACAACCTCCCCGTGGAGATCCGTACCCTCACCACAGTCCAGGCCTTCCGCATAGCACTTAAGAACTGGCTATCCCGTCAGGCCTGGGGATAGGATTACTCTCACCCCGCCCGAATGTTGAGTGAATGTTGTGTTTTATGACTAATTTTTCTTTAAACCACGATTCTTTTCTTTTAAGTCTTGTCTTGCACTCCCTTCCCTTCATTGTTGTAAGCCGCCCTGAGTCCCCTCAGGGAAAAGGGCGGCATATAAATTTTCAATAAAATCAAAAATCAAATCAAATCATTAGGTGGCCAAAGTATTTGAGTTTCCCCTTTGGGATCTGGCCTTCTAAAGAGTAGTCAGGGTTAATCTTCTCCAAGACTGACCGGTTGGATGGCCTTGCAATCCAAGGGACTCGCAGGCGTCTTCTCCAGCACCAGAGTTCAAAGGCCTTCATTATTTGGCGCTCAGCCTTCCTTATAGTTCAACCTTCACAGCCATCCATTGCAAGTGGGAAAAACAGCTGCTTAGATAGGGGGGGAAATTGTGCTTTCAAATTGTGGTGTTGGGAGTCCCTTGGACTCCAAGGACATGATATCAGTCAATCCTGAAGAAAATCAGCTCTGATTTTTGATCTTTGGAAGGACAGATACTGAAGCTCAAATAATTTGGCCATCAAACGAGAAGAGAGGATTCCTTGGAGAAGACCCTGAGGTTGGGAAAGAAGGTGAAAGGAGAAGGGGACGACAGACATCTTTCAGATTTCTTTGTTATGTTAGCTATAAAAAAAGGATGTAAGCTAAAGATCGGGGTTCGCTCTTCGAATGAGGAATCCCTTTTTTCTGAATATTCTGATAAATTGTAATAAAATGATCTTCCTGTCTCCGTTTGTCTCATTGGAAAATATGCACACTGAGGCACGAGCCTAAAAAAGCCATATTTGGCCATCAACCCTTCCCATAGTTCAACCCAGAACAACAAACATTATCTTCCAAGAGTCTGAATCTTCTTCTACCTGTTGTTCTCTCTTCCTGGAACTTATTGTGTGCCACCCTTACATAAACCTAAATTTTGGCTAAGCTGGGCAGTTTGCTTCACTCCTTTTATCTTCTATGTATTATCTTCCATTGCTCTATTGCTTCTAGGTCTGACCCAATCAATCCTCTTCTACCCACTCAAGACATTTTTTTCTCTTGACACTCAGTTACTTATCTATTCCCTCTTCCTTCTATATCTCATTTCATCTTATCTCAAGTCCATCCTTCTTGGACTAATTGGTAAGTTGACAGCTACTGGAAACTTGGCAGATTGTCAAAGAGAGAGAAAGAGAGGCAGTAAGTAAGAGGGAGGAAGAGGGAGAGAGGGAGAGAAAGGAGTAGGGTGGAGAGAGTAAGAGACAGAGAAAGAAAGAGAGGAAGGAGTCCTACACCTCCAGGAGGTGAGATACCACAGATGCTTGGAAGAATCTCCTGAAATCAAACTGATCTTCTTAATGGTGTTCAGGAGAATGTTTCAAAGTTATTGAGGAATCCTTTCTGTTAAATTCCTTCCTCATCTTTTATTTTTGCTTGCAACTTTACTTTCATTTTGATTTTATTTTGAAGCTCCCTTCATGTGGCTTTCTTGCTTTGATGGCTTTGATTTAGCACTTTGATTATTTTAGACATATCATGGTAACGTATTGTTCTGTTCTGTTCTCCTTTGATCGTGGAGATAGCAGCCACACTGCATTGCTCTGTCCAGTAACCAATTGGGCTGAGTCTACACTTGTGATGTCATCGAGCCCTGGAGACTCCTCCCAGTTTAGACTCAGTCCAACCTGGACTAGCTGTGAGAATTGGTCTCTCCTCCTTGATTTTACTCTAAATTGCTTTTTCCCCCTCTATATTGGCATTTTTCAAAATTAAATTTTTATGATTGGAATATTTTTTTTTCCTTTTTTTTCTCCTTCTCTGGTTTGAGTGGGAGTTTTAAATTTGCCTTCGGGCTTCACCTCAGTCTCCCGGTCTGCCTTGCGACCACGAGCTCGCTCCGGACGCATTTAGGCCTTAGTCAGCGCGGCGCTGACTCTACAGCTCACAAGCTGCGGCTCTGGGGCTGATTTAACGAAGCGCTCTGCATCCGAGGTGGCGCCGAGGTGGCGCAGTGGTTAAATGTAGCACTGCAGGCTGACTGCAGTTCAGCAGTTCGGCTGTTCAAATCTCACCGGCTCAGGGTTGACTCAGCCTTCCATCCTTCCGAGGTGGGTAAAATGAGGACCCGGATTGTTATTGGGGGCAATATGCTGACTCTGTAAACCGCTTAGAGAGGGCTGAAAGCCCTATGAAGCGGTATATAAGTCTAACTGCTATTGCTACTGCTATCCTCTGGCCCTTTGGAAGGAACTTCTGCCTCAGAAGCCTCGCGTACAGCCCTGTAGCCCGGGAGAAACGGCTGCCATTTTGGGACTCGGCCGGAGGAAGAAAAGCACGCGAAGACAGAGGCCGCCATCTTGCAGCTTGGAAAAAGCACGCGAAGAAATAGTAACTGCCATCTTGGGCACTCATCCTTGCAGAGAGGCCAAAAGACGCTCCAGGCTGCAGCAGGGACCCTCCGGACTGTAACATTGAGACAGTTCCACTTCTCAGTTCGGGGACTGGTTTCTGGCAGGCATGGCTGAACCCTCCATGATGGGGGCTGTTCCCGACAAGGAGCTGGAGGGGGCAGGACCATCGGGAGTAAGGAGCAGCCGCAAAAGGACGGCTAAAGAGTCTCCTGAAGCTCCCAAAACTTCTAAATCCTCTACTAGAGCTGATGAATGAAGACAAAAGGCTCTGGAAAAGGAATTTCAGCGGGTCCAAAAACAGGCAAACCAGAACATCCAGGCTTCTCCCCCCACTCCCATGGGGGCCTCACACTGCCTCTCCTGCCCCCCTGAGTTACCACCCATTGGGCCTTCTCCATCCTTAGATGATTCAGATGGGGAGTTGTCCTCCTCCTCCTCCTCCTCATCTTCCTCCATAGGACTTGATGCCAGAGGAAATTTCTTTGATGTCCCTCTCAATGGGGATCGTACCTTTGAACAGGCCAGTCTCCTCCGGCTCAGAGCACAGCGGCGCCTCAGGCCTCAATTTCCTCCCCTACAGAAATGGCAGCCATAATTTCAGAAGCCATAAAACAAGGCATTGCTGCCGGGCTTCAGCAGCGTCCACCTTCTGGGCCACCTCACAGACACAGGCATAGATCACCTAGGCACACCCAGCAAAATCCTCCTGCTTCTGTTACTCAGGCTTCTATTTTTGGGGATCAAGACACCCTCAGAGACTCAGACCTGTCTGATGACAAGGGGGTCACCCCAGATGCCCCTGCTTTTGCCGGATTGTTCAAAACTGATCGCTTTAAATCCCTCTTGTTCAAAGCAGTAACACTTAGGCAAGAAAAACGAAATGCACAGGTACAGTATAAGTGGTACCTTGCTCAACAGTAGTAACTGTGAGAGGGATCTTGGAGTCCTAGTGGACAACCATTTAAATAGGAGCCAGCCGTGTGCAGCAGCTGCCAAAAAAGCCAACACAGTTCTAGGCTCCATAAACAGAGGGATAGAATCAAGATCACGTGAAGGGTTAATACCACTTTATAAGGCCTTGGTGAGGCCACACTTAGAATATGGCATCCAGTTTTGGTCACCACGATGTAGAAAAGATGTGGAGAAAGAGTGCAGAGAAGAGCAAGAAAGAGGATTAGGGGACTGGAGGCTAAAACATAGGAAGAACGGTTGCAGGAACTAGGTATGTCTAGTTTAATGAAAAGAAGGACCAGGGGAGACATGATAGCAGTCTTCGAATATCCTACAAAGAAGAGGGAGTCAAGCTATTCTCCAAGGCATCTGAGGGAAGAACAAGAAGCAATGGGTGGAAACTAATCAAGGAGAGAAGCAACTTAGAACTGAGGAGAAATTTCCTGACAGAACAATTAATCAGTGGAACAAAAATTGCCTCCAGAAGTTGTGAATGCCCCAACACTGGAAGTCTTTAAGAAGATGTTGGATAGCCATTTGTCTGAAATGGTACAGGGTTTCTGCCTAGGCAGGGGGTTGGACTAGAAGACCTCCAAGGTCCCTTCCAACTCTGCTATTGTATAAATCACCACTCTATAAAAAAGATGTTGAGACTAGAAAAAGTGCAGAGAGAAGAGCAAACAGGACATTAGGGGCTAAAACATATGAGGAACGGTTGCAGGAACTGGGTATGTCTAGTTTAATTAAAAGAAGAATTAAGGGGAGACATGATAGCAGTCTTCGAATATCTCAGGGGTTGCCGCAAAGAAGAGGGAGTCAAGCTATTCTCCAAAGCACCTGAGGGTAGAACAAGAAGCAATGGGTGGAAACTAATCAAGGAGAGAAGCAATTTAGAAATGAGGAGAAATTTCCTGACAGTGAGAACAATTAACCAGTAGAACAACTTGCCTCCATACATTGTGAATGCTCCAATACTGGAAGTTTTTAAGAACAGATTGGACAGCCATTTGTCTGAAATGGTATATAGGGTTTCCTGCTTGAGTAGGGGATTGGACTAGAAGACCTCCAAGGTCCCTTCCAACTCTATTATTATGTTATTCTATAAGGCATATGATAAAGATCGTAAAATGGAGGGTTTCTATGATAAAATGACTCAATTAGATAGAATTTTGACAGGTACTGATGAAAAAGTAATTTAAAAATTATATGGACATCTACTAGAGGTTAAGTTAAAAGAAGAACAAGTCAAAGAAACCATGATAGGTTGGGGAAACAATTTGGACATGGGATTGAATTAGAGAAATGGCAGAAATTGTGGTCTCAAAATTATAAAATGACAGTGTCAACAGCATATAAGGAAAATTTGTATAAGATGTTTTACAGGGGGCATCTACCCCAATGACAATAGCAAGAATGTTCAAGAACAAGTTGGAAAAGTGCTGGAAATGTCATCAGAAACCGGGCTCATATTACCATATGTGGTGGACTTGCATAGAAGCTAAAACAATACTGGACTAAAATCCACACGTGGTTGGAGAAAATGATACAAAAACACATAGACCTTAAACCAGAGATTTTTTTTATTGGGAATTATACCAGAAACATGTAATAAAGATTTGAAATATTTGATTTTAAATGTTTTAACAGCAGCTAGAATTGTATTTGCAAAAAATTGGAAAAATGAGAAAGTACCAATGCAGGAGGAAGTTATTCGAAAAATAATGGAATGTGCTGAAATGAGTAAATTGACATTTGAAATTAGAGAACAAGAAGATGTACAATTTTATAAGGTATGGGACTTGTTTTATCAATGGTTAGATAAAAAACATGGATATGAAAAACGTTAGAGAAGCTTTTCATATTGTAAGAATAATAGAATAAGATAGATGATACTATAAAAACATATTATTATTAAATAGACTAACGATATAATGGAATATTGGCATATACATGAATTCGAATATCTAGAACATGGTGGTTATATAAAGACATATTATTATTAAATAGACAAATAAGGATGCAATGGAATATTGGTATACTGTATATGTGAATCTGGTTTCTAGAATATTTGTTTAAAATGAAGGAATATGAATTATAACTGAACAATATGATGTACAATGATAATAATGTATCTATGTATGCTTGATGGATAATCTATGACATATACAATGGAAAGTAGTGATGCACAAATACTTGTAACCTAACAACATGCTATATGCAATTGAAGAGGGTTTTATGTTTCATGTTCTGTGTGTCTTTGTCTGTTTAAAAATAAAAAACTGTTTTTTTTAAAAAAGAGAAAGAAATACAGGTAGACCTCAAATTACAACAGTTCATTTAGTTACTGTTCGAAGTTACAGTGGCATTGAAAAAAGTGACGTCCATTTTTCACACTTAGATCATTGCGGGATCTCCATGGTCACGTGATCAAAATTCAGATTTGTGACAGTTTCAGTGTCCCAGAGTCACCTGATTCCCTTTTGCTATCTTCTGTCAATAAATTCAACAGTGAAGCCAGATTCATTTAACAACCGTGCTATCAGTTTAACAGCTGCAGTGATTTACTTAACAACTGTGGCAAGAAAAATTGTGGGGCGAAACTAACTTAGGAATTGTCATCTTCCTTAGCAACGGAAACATTGGGCTCAATTGTGGTCATGAGTTGAGGATTACCTGTAGAGCGTTATCAGCATATGAATTCTACCTGATATCTCAGCAGCTTTAGATACCATGAACCATGCCCTTTGGCAATAAAGATAATAACATCTGTCTGAGCATTCCCAGATCAAGAACAGGCTGGCCAAAGCAAACACAGTTTTGTAAACTGCCACCAAACCAGTCAGAAATGTGTCAAGATAGTCTGCTTCTGTTCTGACCGAGGCTTCTGAAGAGCCTAAAGCAAACTCCTTGTCCAGACAAAAACCCCTTTTATTAATTGACTGTGAATTCTGCTCATTCACATCCAGCAAAGTTTTTCGAGGGAGGATTTACAGTCACAGACCTTATCAGGCTTGGAGAGCTGCCAGGATGCTATCTGTAAAACTCGGCAAGGAGAGTCATGAACTAATTAAGTGAACTAATGGTCTCCTGCAAGCTCCACTCCCCTTTCGCTCCTGTTTTATTTCCTCTGGGAGGGGCCATTCATCATCCACCTGTGGCCTTACTCCCAAGTTGACCCCTGTTCTTTAGCTGTTCCCTTCATCTGGCCACTCGGCGCATGCGCACACTGGGAACAGGTTCCAGCTGTTTGTCTGCCTCACTGATGTCTGACTCCGAAGGCAGCTGATAACTGTCGGACAGCCCTGGCCCCCTCTCTGCCTCCGACACAGAGCCCTCATCAGAGCCTTCCCCAGACTCCAGGACTGGCCAAGGTTCCTCCCCAACCTCCTCTCTGTCCGAATCTGCTGCCAGCTCTGCTGGCCAATGGCGGGCCACAACAACTTTCCTCAGAATTGACAAACCATCATTGTCAGAGAAAGAAATAGCAAATTGATGGTACCACAACAAAACAATCAACCAGTGGGATGGTTTCTCTTCAGATGTTGTGGACGTCCCATCACTGAAGGCTTTCAAGAAGAGACTGGACATCCTTTTGTCTGAAATGGTATAGGGTGCCCTGCTGGAGCTTGGGATTGGACTAGGTGACCTCCAAGGTCCATTCCAACTCTGTTAATCTGTGTTAAGAGCTGGAAAATTGTGACTCCTCTATGGATAAAGAGAGGCCTTGAGATGACCTTCAAGTGATCCATACCTTGGTCCTCACATGGAGATCACAAGACAACAATGGGTTTAGAGTCTCAGAGACAAGGGAGTAGCCATGTTCAAACCATCGTCAGTACCTTCAAATGGCCACTAAATTCTCCTAGTTCCTTTCCTAATCATCTTCAGAAATCACTTGTAACTGCTTTTCAGCTGTTGGATTGACAGCTTTATGACAATGGTTGTTGAAAGAAAGTTTTAAATGCAAGATTAAAGATTCAAAATGTTTTGTAATCAACAAAAAAAACAGAAGATTAAAATGTTGACTTTGAAAAGTTATAAATGGACTAAGGATTTGAAATATGAAATATGGTAATTAAGCGTTAAGAATCCTTCCCGTGGGAAAATGCTTCTGTTTTGAATTCTCTTTTAAAAGAACATGATGAGACTTTGAAAGATAAGCACTAGAGGGATCAAGTGGACCTAAAGATAGCAATTAAAGAATAATTTCATTTACTAATATTGAATGAAGCAAAATACATTAATATTGGACATACTTCAATATTTTTGAACATTGCACTCAGAATTTAACTTTTTAAGTGTGTCCCTCCAAAGATAAATGGTGATTAAAAGATCTCTTGAAGGAGAAATAAGTAATTATGGTAAGCTGCTCAGAGTCACCTTCTACAGGTAGTCCTTGACTTACAACAATTCATTTAGTGACCGTTCAAAGTTACAACAGCACTGAAAAACTGATTTATGCCCATTTTTCACACTTACAACCTTTGCAGCATCTGTTTGGTCATGGGATCAAAATTCAGATGCTTGGCAACTGATTCATATTTATGACGGTCGCAGTGCCCCGGGGTCCGGTGATTCTCTTTTGCAACCTTCTGACAAGCAAAGTCAACGGCGAAGGCAGATTCACTTAACAACTGAGTTACTAACTTTTAACAACTGCAGTGATTCACTTAACTGCTATGGCAAAAAATATCTTTTTTTAAAAAAGTTCTTTATTTTTCCCTTTCAAGTTCATTCATAAATATAGATTCCTATAATTGCTATTTAACATTTGTCTATTCATCATTGGCCTCTATAATTATTTTTACACACATATGTAATGCTGTTTGGGTCACTTTCTTGCCACCCCGTGCCTCCATCTTATTTTGCAAAAACCTTACTCCTTCCATCTTCTTAACCTCCCTTCTCTGCCTTCTTCTTTCCTCTTCTCCTTCCTCCTTTCTTCTTCCCCTCTCTTCCCTCCTCCTCCCCTCTTCTCCTCCTCCCTACCCTCTCTCCTACTCTTAATTCCACTCTGCTTTACTCTTTCTTCCTTTTCCTCCTCATCCCCCCTCCTTTTTGTTGTTCTCCTTGCTTATTTATTTTCTCTGATGGGTTCTTGGGGTGGCGTTTCAGAAATCCCAACTTTATATTTTCATACAAATAATTTTCTCTATTACGTTTTATTTCTAATATTAATTCCACCTCCATAATTTTTCTAGTTCTTTATTTGCATTTTAATATTTTCTTATTTCCCCTCCCCCTAATTTAATAATGTGTCATCTGAGTTACTTATTTCATGTTTTGTTCCTTTCTCTTTCTATTTATATATTTTTTCAAGCCAATCGTAAAATCGCCTCCTGTAGTACACAGATTCCTCTTTGTTCTTTATTCTCAATGTCAGCCTGTTCATTTCTTCACTATCTAGTATCGTCTTTATTACTTCCCCTTGATCTGCTTTCCAATTTTGTGCAAATATAATTCTAGCTGCTATTATTATCTGTACAATCAAATATGAATCTTCTTTACTATATTTCTCTGCTAGAATACCCAATAAAAATACCTCTGGCCTAAACTCTATGGGTTGATATACCATTTTCTCTAACCATGTTTGTATTTTAACCCAATGGCTTTTTGCATCCGTGCACATCCACCACATGTGATAATATGATCCTGTCAGTTGATGACATTTCCAACCTTTAGCTGATTAATCCTTAAACATTTTTGCTAATTTTTCAGGTGGCATGTGCCATCTATAAAACATTTTATACAAATTTTGTATGCTATTGCCATTGTTAATTTATAGTTCCCTTCCCATAGTTGTTGCCATTTTTCTAGTTCTATTGTGTATCCAAAACTTGTTGCCCATCTTATCACTGTTTCTTTAACCTCTTCTCGTTCTAAGTTTATTTTGAGTAGATAACTATACAATTTTTTAATCCATTCCCATGAGTATGTTATCTAGTTCTGGATTTTCCATATTGAAACCATACTCTTTAACATCCTGCTCATATCTTGTTTGTATCTGCATTTGTTTAAACCATCCTATATCAATCACTTGTTTTTCTAATTCTTTCTTCTGTTTTAATTCCCCCTTTGCTGTTTGTATATCTTTATATCTAATAATCTTTTTCATACTATTAGTATTTGGGTATGTCAGAGCTTCCACCATTGAAAACCACATTGGTATTTCCATATAATGCTTTTCTTTCACTTTTTCCCACACTGCTTATAAACCATTTCTTACATAGTGTCTCTGAAAATAACCATGTATTCTATTTTTCCCCTACCACAAAAATGTGTGCCAACCCAGTTGCATATTGTGTCCCTCCAAGGATATTACCCTTTCATTTCTTAATAATATCCATTCTTTTATTCACGTTAAAGCTGATGCTTGGTAGTATAATTCCCAATTTGGCAAACCAAATCCACCTCTAATCCTTGAAACTTGTAACATTCCTATATTAATTCTTGCTTTCTTTCCTTGCCAAATATATTTTCCTATTATTTTATTTAGTTTTTTTGAAGTATTTTTCCCAGTTTCATTGGTATTGTTTGGAATAAGAATAATATTGCAAGAAAGATCCTAAGGCAAAAATTCACTTAACCAATGTTTTGCTTAGCAACAAAAGTTTGAGGTTCAATTGTGATTGTAAGTTGAGGACTACCTGTACTGAGGATGGGCAGCATAGAAATTTAATAAAGCAAGTTCTAAGATTGTGGCTTTATTTATTTATAATAACTAATGCTGAGCTGACAGGGGATTTAAAAATGACAAATGATAAAAATGATGTACAAAAAGATTCTACACGGGCATGAAAAGAAGCTGGCTGATGATAAAATAATTTTATTTAATTACTTTTTTTCTTTTTATCCTGCCTTTATTCCTTTGTGAGTAACTCAAGGTAGCAAACAGCTTGCCAAAAGAAAACTACAACTGCGGCACCTTAACCACTACACTATAACAAACCATTTTTTTTTCCATATTGGATTTACCAACGAGGCATTTTAAATGAAGAATTTCGTGTTAGGGGACAAAAGAAACTGTGAAAGGAAACCCAAATCCTGGGACATTATTCTGGACTAAAGATTAAGAATGCTAAAAGTAAAAGGAAGGAATATGGGTGGTTCTAGACCACCACTCAGCCCAAAATGTATGTTGTTAAGCGAGACAGCAATCAAGTGAGCTATGCCCCATTTTATGATCTTTCTTGCCACAGTTGTTAAGTGAATCACTGCTGTTATTAATTTAGCAACATGGTCGTTAAATCTGGTTTTCCCCCATTGACTTTGCTTGTTCAAAAGGTTACAGTGGGTGATCACGTGACCCAGAGACACTACAAACATCATAAATACGGGTCAGTTGCCACAGGTCTGAATTTTCACCGCGTGATGACCACAGAGAGGCTGCATTGGCCCTGTGAGGTTTGAGGATGCGTTGAGACCCAAAGAAGTTTGAGAACACATCCAAGTCTCAATGAGCCAAACATGAGACTTAAAAGGAGGCTTGAATAACAATCAGCGTTTAATCTTTGATCAAAGCTTAAAGACATGGTGGTCAGTTGTTCCCAGCATACCCCAAGATACGCAGGGAAGAACTCCCCTTCAGAGAAGGCATAACTACTTTTTATACAATTAGAGACATCACAGAATAACATCCTGGCTTTACAATACGTATCCTCACTAGCCTCATCAGTAAGGTGACCAGACGTCCCGATTATGGCGGGACAGTCACGATTTCTAACAATTTGTCCCGTGTCCCGGGGTGTTTTTAAAAAGTCCCGATTTTCTGGCTTCATGTTGAAAGCCCAGTGGATTTGCTTAAGAAATCCTAACCGGGGCAAGACAAAAGACACTCTGTCCTAACCTCTCTCTCTGTCTCAGTACTTTCATTGAAGATATAATTAAAACATTAAAGCAAGAAAATGGACCCCCCTGCGCCACTTTTACCTCATTTTATAAGAAAAAATGACCAAGTTCCATAGAGCTCCAGGAATACTTGGCTAGAGAATCCTTCCTGGATTTTCCGGAGCGGTGGGGCACGGAGGTTGGAGGTCAGCTCGTGTGAGAAAAATGGTGGCAAAGTTTATTTGAAAAATATTTCCCTGACTAATTTCACCATTTTAATATGCTCAGTTCTTTGTATTAACATCTATATCATTCTGGATTGACTTGGAGTGCTCACTTGTGGCTGCTGGTAAGTGAGCTGGGTTTTTTCTTTTATTTTTTTTAATGTATTTTAAAATAATATTTTATTTATTGTGCATAGGATTTTTTAAAATAGTTTATTCTGTGTGGATTCTTTTTTTTAAAAATTGTCTTAGACTATTTAAAAAAAGATTCTATCCAAAATACAAAATACCAGCTGCAGTTATTCACTTAAGAACTGTGGCAAGAAAGGTGGTATAATGGGCTTAGTGACCAAAGTTACAATGGCATTGAAAAAAGTGACTGATGACCATTTTTTACACTTAGTGACCATTTTCACACTTAGCGACCATTGCAGCAGCCTCATGGTCACGTGATCAAAATTTTGATGTTTGGCAACAGTTACAATTTATATTTGTAAATTGTAGTTATGTTGAAATTTAAAAAAAATATTACAATACTATTTTTGCGTTGTATGAAAATTTTTGTTGCTCCGTATAAAATTTTTAATCAAGCCCCCCCCCCTCCCCGGGTCAAAGGCGTCCCTCTTTACCAATCTGAAAATCTGGTCACCTTACTCTTCAGCCTCTTTCCTCTGTTGCCAGGATTGGCCCTTTGGCCCCCTGTTGTGAAGGGGACAGGTGAAAGGTGAGACACCTTCTCAGGCAGGATGGGGACATATCAAAAGTGTCAGTTTTACAGCTCTTCACGGCTCCATTCCGGAGGGATAGGTTCTATGCCCACAGATTGCAGGAGATTGATAAGAGTTCCAATGGAAAGGACGACACGTTTTGACATTGGCCAGATATTCTACAGACCATAATAACACAGGAAGTCAGTTGCAGGGAACAGAAGGCCCGTACAGCATGCAAGCTTATATGTTGCAAATACAAGGCTTAATATATGTGTGTTACAGAAAACAAATGTTTCTACCAATCAACAAGTTTGTATCCTTATTACTATTCCCCTTCAGTCCTAAGTGTGCATTTTTTTAAAAAAAAAATCACTTTTTTTTCTGTGCTGTTGTAACTTCGGCCACTAAACAAAGAGTTGTAAATCCTTTGTTTTTCTTTTCTTTCTCTTTACTATGTTCTTATTTCATCTTTCTTTTCTCCTTTTTACATTCTTTCTTTTCTGAACTTTCTGCTTTCTGTTTCCTTTTCTATTTTGTGTCCTTTCGTGTTATCTTTTTAATTGTAATAAACTCTTTAAATACAACAACAAAAAGATTAAACCACCCGTGTCACTCATGTTTAGCTTAGAGATTGGCACTATAATTGTTGCCTTTAAGAGGCCCAGGAAAAATGTCTTAACAAATGCTTTGTAGTTGCATAAAATGCTGTATGATGTTATCTAAAGGCCTGCTAATCAGCTTCTGGCTAAAAAAATGGCAAGCCAAATTAAACCTCAGTATGAGTTGTTGTAACTTCAGGTACAATGAGTGAAAAAAAGAACCTTCCTTTTTACAAATGCATTTAGTATCCCAAATGACTATCGTAAGCTTTTTTCTTTTTTGCAAAATGTTCCTTGCTAATCGCTGGTCTGGCAAAGGATAAAAGCAGAGAGTGAAGCAAGAGTTTGAAAGAAAGCAGGATAGGGCACATCCCGCTTGAATCTTGCCAGTCCTTCCTGCATGATCCTTGAACAATCCATATTCCATTAATCAAGTGAACTCGATGCCAAAGGGATGGGGGTGTTTCATAATAAGGAACGATTGCAGAAGAGTGACCTGATCAAAAAGTTAAGACCACTCTTTAAATCATAATCTGTACAGCTTAATCATAATATTGTGTGCAGTCCAATAGGTATCTGCTGCTAATTAATTCCTTGGCAGTAAACAACACGATGTAGAAATAAACTAGACAAGCCAGGATCTGTTGCGTTATTGTTTCAGGAGTGTTTATTCTTCTGAATCTGATCAACAGATTGACAGAAAGTCAACGGGGAAGATTGCAAGTTTTTAAAGTTGTCCCTTTGCTCCTGCCCCCATGCCCCTTTCCCCAATTACCCTCTATGGGTAATGCATCAGCCACTTGCACACTCATATGCACAGCTATGGGTAGGGAGCATTGGCATCATGATCACGTTTCCCCACTGACTTATGGGACGCTACCTGGGAGTATTGGCAACCGTGATTGACATTATACTTCCTGCTGGCTTCCCCACTGACTTGTGGAAGGTGCTAGGAAACATTAGCCATCATGACTGACTTTAGACTTCCTGTCAGCTTCCCCACTGACCTATGGGAAACTGTCAGGGAATATTGGCAATCATGATTGACATTATACTTCCTGCTGTCTTCCCCACTGACTTGCGGAAGGTGCTAGGAAACATTAGCCATCATGATTGACTTTAGACTTCCTGCCAGCTTCCCCACTGACCTATGGGAAACTGTCAGGGAATATTGGCAATCATGATTGACATTATACTTCCTGCTGTCTTCCCCACTGACTTGCGGAAGGTGCTAGGAAACATTAGCCATCATGACTGACTTTAGACT
>NW_028261384.1:5194651-5233965 GCF_051295495.1 Thamnophis sirtalis
GTGGGGATTCACTTAACAACGGTGTGACTCACTTAACAATTTCAGTGAAAGCGTGAAACCCACGAAAGCCAGCTGCATGACTTCGGGCCAGTCACCAGGAGGCAGCGAGTTCTAGTTCTGCCTTAGGTATGAATACCAGCTGGGTGACTTTGGTCCTATCACTAGGAGGCGGTGAGTTCTAGTCCTCTCTCAGCCAGAAAAGCCAGCTGGGTAATTGGAGATAAATCGGCAGAGGATTCGATACATTCGCCGAAGGGGATGGGTTCCTCCCGGCGTTACTGCTGGTTCACTTTTGTGTGCAGTTTGCACGCGCGCTGCTTCCTTTGCTTGCCTGTGCACACGCTGTGCAGCGCCTGCGCATGTGCAGTTGCCTGTAAATTGTAAAAGGACTAAAAAACATGCGGCCGGGGAACCAGTTCGGGGGGGGCGTGGCCAGCCCAGTTCCAATTCTCATTACCAATTCGCCCAAACCGGGGCAAACTGGTAGCAACCCACCTCTGGTTATGGCTGCCTTGAGTTCTTGATAAAACACAATAAAGGTGGGATAGAAACACACACACATACACAAACACACACAAACACACACAAACAAACACACACAAACAAACAAACACACACACACAGAAACACACACACAAACAAACACACACAAACACACACACAAACACACAAACAAAAACACACACACAAAAACACACACACAAACACAAACACACACACACAAACGCAAACACACATAAACACACACAAACACAAACACACACACACACAAACACACACACACAACCACAACCACACAACCACACAACCACACACACACAAACACAAACGCAAACACACACAAACACACACACACAAACACACACACACAACCACACACACAAACACACACACACAAACACACACACAAACAAACACACAAAAACACACACACAAACACACAAACAAAAACACACACACAAAAACACAAACACAAACACACACACACACAAACGCAAACACACATAAACACACACAAACACAAACACACACACACAAACACACACACAACCACAACCACACACACACACAAACACAAACGCAAACACACATAAACACACACAAACACACACACACAAACACACACACACACACAACCACACACACAAACACACACACAAAAACACACACACAAACACACAAACAAACACACACACAAAAACACACACAAAAACACACAAACACACACACAAACACACACACAAACACACACAAACACACAAACACACAAACAAACACACACAAACACACACAAACACACATACGCAAACACACAAACACAAACACACAAACACACACACAAACACACACGCACATGCACAAACACACACAGGCACAAACCTTTGGGAAGGTTGGCCCACCTGACTTAGGGATGCGCTTGGGACAATTTATCCCAATTTCCTCTTTCTCCCCCCCTGTCCCTCCCTGCCCCCCTCCCCCACCGCAGGCTGACGGGCAACGAGCCGCTGACCATCCTCCCTCTGACCACGGAGACGGAGGAGGCGGCCCTGAAGGCCCACTACAAGGTCTGTGACCGCCTGAAGCTGGAGAAGAAGCAGCGCCGGATGTGCCGCAGGGACCCCGGTGTGGCCGAGACTCTCATGGAAGCCGTCAGCATGAGTGCGCTGGAGTGCCAGTACCAGTTCCGCTTCGAGAGGTGGAACTGCAGCCTGGAAGGGCGCTACAGGGCCAGCCTGCTGAAGAGAGGTCAGTGGCGGAGGAGGAAGAGGGCAGGCAGTCCTCGACTTATGACCAGGGGAGGGGGTTTGGAGGGCTGTAGGGGGTCCTTGGTGCTCTCAGAGGTTGGGGGGGTTTCCTTGCAGAGGTCTCAGGACCCAACTAAGCAACATCATCAGTGTTAGAAAGCAGTGGGGTGTGTGCAGAAGAGGAGGAGGAGGAGGAGGGGAAGGGGAAGAAGAAGATGACCACTGTAAGGTCCTTGGTTTTATTGCAGACATTTCATGGTCCAACTAGCTAATACCATCAGGGCAAGAAGAGAGTATGGCTTGCAAGGAGGAGGAGGAAGAGGAAGAAGACAAGGAAGACAAGAAAGAAGAGGGAGAAGAATAAAGGAAGAGGAAGAAAAAAGGAAAAGGAAAAAGAGCAAGAGGAGGAAGAAGAAACAGAAGGGGAGAAGGAGAAGAAGGGGAAGGGGAAGCAGAAGAAGTAGAAGAAGGAAGAGGAAGTAGAAGCAGAAGAAGAAGGAGAAGGGGAAGGAGAAGGAGGAGAAGTAGAAGAAGAAGAAACAGAAGAAACAGAAGGAGGAGGAGAAGCAGAAGCAGAAGCAGCAGCAGAAGAAGAAGAAGCAGAAGCAGAAGCAGAAGAAGAAGAAGAAGAAGAAGAAGAAGAAGAAGAAGAAGAAGAAGAAGAAGAAGAAGAAGAAGAAGAAGAAAAAAACAGAAGAAGCAGAAGGAGGAAGAGGAGGAGAAGTAGAAGGAGAAGGAGAAGAAGGAGAAGGAGAAGGAGAAGAAGGAGAAGGAGAAGGAGAAGGAGAAGAAAGGGGAAAAAGGAGGAGGAGGAGGACTGGTATTATTACTACTGTAGGGTCGTTGGCTTTCTTCCAGACATTTCATAGTCCAACTAGCTAATATCATCAGGGCAGGAAGAAGGTATGGTTTGCAGGGAGGAGAAAGAAGAAAGAAGAGGAGGAGGAGAATTGTGGGGCTCTTGATGATCTCTGAACTTGGTTATTTCCTTGCAGACATTTCACGACCCAGTTACATAACATCATCAGTGCTACTGAGTGTGGGATTTGGTCCTGTTTACATATGGTGGGTTGCCCTGCCAATGTTGGTGGCGGTTGTGATTTTCCCCTTGGAAGTTCCTTGATTGGGATATTCTTTTCTGCTTGATAGTCTGTCTGGTGTTAATCCCTGCTTATCTGGATTTCCCTTTCTGTGGGGTCCTTGGTGCTCCTTGAGCTTGGTGGTTTTCTTGCAGACGTTTCATCACCCAACTAGGGAACATCATCAGTGCTAGAAGGAAGCGGGGTCTGGAGAAAGGAGGAGGAGGAGGAGGAGGAGGAGGAGGAGGAGGAGGAGGAGGAGGAGGAGGAGGAGGAGGAGGAGGAGGAGGAGGAGGAGGAGGAGGAAGAAGAAGAAAAAGAAAAGGACTATGGAGTCCTTGGTGCTCTCTGAATTTAGTTGTTTTCTTGCAGATATTTCAGGGACCAAACTGGGTAGCATCGTAAGTGCTGGGAATGAGGGGCAGGGATCCTTTCTGTTGATATAGGTAGTCCTTGATTTACAACTATTCATTTAATGACCACCTGAAGTTAAAATTGACTCCAAAAACGGGATTTATAACACGGATTCGAACACCTCTGCAGCCCTGTGGTTGAACTTTATGTGCTTGGTAACAAGCTGCACCCATAGCCGTTTTTAACATTCCACAGTCACCGTCTCCCTTTCTAAAAATTGACATGTCTAGTTTTCAGCAAATTTGCATTCCTTTCTGCACTTAATAGGCTGCTGCAAAAAAGCTACAAAATGTTTTAACCCGTTTTAGGACTGCTAGGACAAATGACTGTAATGGGAAGACTTGTTTACAGTCGTTTGATGAGGACAACCTGCAATCAAGAATTCCTTTCCTTTGGCTACCACTATCCAGGGAATTCTGGGAATTGAAGTCCATCCATCTCCAAGCAAGCTGGCTGAGGAATTCTGGGAGTTGAAGTCTTCAGGCATGCTGGATGGGGAATTCTGGGAATTGAAGTCCACCTGTCTTAAAGCTTGCTGGCTGGGGAATTCTGGGACTTGAAGTTCATCCATCTTCAAGCTTGCTGGCTGGGGAATTCTGGGAATTGAAGTCCACCTGTCTTAAATCTTGCTGGATGGGGAATTCTGGGACTTGAAGTCCACCTGTCTTAAAGCTTGCTGGCTGAGGAATTCAGGGAGTTGAAGTTCATCCATCTTCAAGCTTGCTGGTTGGGGAATTCTGGGAATTGAAGTCCACCTGTCTTAAATCTTGCTGGCTGGGATATTCTGGGACTTGAAGTTCATCCATCTTCAAGCTTGCTGGATGGGGAATACTGGGACTTGAAGTTCATCCATCTTCAAGCTTGCTGGCTGGGGAATTCTGGGAATTGAAGTCAACCTGTCTTAAATCTTGCTGGATGGGGAATTCTGGGACTTGAAGTTCATCCATCTTCAAGCTTGCTTGATGGGGAATTCTGGGAATTGAAGTCCACCTGTCTTAAAGCTTGCTGGCTGGGGAATTCTGGGACTTGAAGTTCATCCATCTTCAAGCTTGCTGGATGGGGAATTCTGGGACTTGAAGTTCATCCATCTTCAAGCTTGCTGGATGGGGAATTCTGGGAATTGAAGTCCACCTGTCTTAAATCTTGCTGGATGGGGAATTCTGGGACTTGAAGTTCATCCATCTTCAAGCTTGCTGGCTGGGGAATTCTGGGAATTGAAGTCCACCTGTCTTAAATCTTGCTGGATGGGGAATTCTGGGACTTGAAGTTCATCCATCTTCAAGCTTGCTGGATGGGGAATTCTGGGAATTGAAGTCCACCTGTCTTAAATCTTGCTGGATGGGGAATTCTGGGACTTGAAGTTCATCCATCTTCAAGCTTGCTGGCTGGGGAATTCTGGGAATTGAAGTCCACCTGTCTTAAATCTTGCTGGATGGGGAATTCTGGGAATTGAAGTCCACCTGTCTTAAATCTTGCTGGCTGAGGAATTCAGGGAGTTGAAGCCCACCCATCTTCAAGCTTGCTGACTGGGGAATTCTGGGAGTTGAAGTTTTCAGGCATGCTGGATGGGGAATTCTGGGAGTTGAAGTCTGCTCATCTTCAAATATCTGGCTGAGGAATTCAGGGAGTTGAAGCCCACCCATCTTCAAGCTTGCTGGTTGGGGAATTCTGGGACTTGAAGTTCATCCGTCTTCAAGCTTGCTGGCTGGGGATTTCTGGGAGTTGAAGTCTTCAGCCATGCTGGATGGGGAATTCTGGGAGTTGAAGTCTGCTCATCTTCAAATATCTGGCTGAGGAATTCAGGGAGTTGAAGCCCACCCATCTTCAGGCATGCTGGATGGGGAATTCTGGGAGTTGGCGCCCATCCATCTTCAAACATGCTGGCTGAGGAATTCTGGGAGCTGAAGTCCACCCATTTCAAAATTGTCAGGGCTGGGCGATACCACTCTTAAGAGAGAAGTTCGGTGTGCTAACAGCGTTGTCGTCCTTCCTCCGCAGGGTTTAAGGAAACTGCCTTCCTTTACGCCATCTCTTCGGCGGGGCTGACCCACGCCATGGCCAAAGCCTGCAGCGCCGGACGTATGGAGCGCTGCACTTGTGACGAGGCCCCTGATCTGGAGAACCGCGAAGCGTGGCAGTGGGGCGGATGTGGGGACAATCTCAAGTACAGCAACAAGTTTGTCAAAGAGTTCCTCGGGAAGAAGTCCAACAAGGACCTGCGGGCTCGGGTGGATTTCCACAACAATTTGGTTGGGATGAAGGTAAGTGCTGACGATGGTTGTAGGCTGTAGCTGCGGAGATGTAAGTCCTGTAGGTGGGGCTGGAGAAGACGGCTAGGAAAGACTGTTGAGGGCCTCCAAAAGATCTAGGTGGAGGAAAGTTTGGCCGAGGAGCCTGCTCTCATGAAAGAGCAGGAGAAAGGAACGTTGGAAGAGGTGGACATGTTGTTCATGATTCTTCATTCTGCTCATCTTCATCACAGATGTGCTTTCAGCTCTTTAACTCTTGGCAAGCATCTAATCAGATGTTCTCCAAGTACACCCATGGCTACTGTCACTGAGCCCTCCTTGTCCTCTTCACCTTCCTCCTCTTGGCCTCCTTCTCCTCCTTCTCCTTTTCATTCTCCTTCTTCTTCTTCTCCTCCTCCCTCTCTTTCCTCTTCTCTTCTCCTCCTTTTCCTTCTCCGTCTTTCTCCTTCTCCTCCTCCCTCTCCTTTCTCTTCCTCCTCTTCTCCTTCTCCCTCTCCCTCTCCTCCTCCTTCTCCTTCTTTTCCTCCTCCTAACTCTCCTTCCTCCTCCTCCTCTTCTCCTCCTCCTCCCTCTTCTCTTCTCCTCCTCCTCCTTCTTTTCCTTCTCCATCTTTCTCCTTCTCCTCCTCCCTCTCCTTCCTCTTCCTCTTCTTCTCCTTCTCCCTCTCCTTTCTCTTCCTCTTCTCCTTCTCCTTCTTTTCCTTCTCCTCCTCCCTCTCCTTCCTCCTCCTCCTCCTCCCTCTCCTTCCTCTTCTCCTCCTTCTTTTCCTTCTCCATCTTTCTCCTTCTCCTCCTCCCTCTCCTTCCTCTTCCTCCTCCTCCCTCTTCTTCCTCTTCTCTTCTCCTCCTCCTCCTTCTTTTCCTTCTCCATCTTTCTCCTTCTCCTCCTCCCTCTCCTTCCTCTTCCTCTTCTTCTCCTTCTCCCTCTCCTTCCTCTTCTCCTTCTCCTTCTTTTCCTTCTCCTCTTCCCTCTTCTTCCTCTTCCTCCTCCTCTTCTCCTCCTTCTCCTTCTTTTCCTTCTCCATCTTTCTCCTTCTCCTCCTCCGTCTCCTCCCTCTTCCTCTTCCTCCTCCTTCTTTTCCTTCTCCGTCTTTCTCCTTCTCCTCCTCCCTCTCCTCCCTCATCCCCCACTCCTTCCTCTTCCTCTTCTCCTTCTTCTCCCTCTCCTCCTCCTCCCTCTCCTTCTCCTCCTCCTCATTTTCCCCTTTTTCTCTTTTCTCCTTTCTCCTCTCCCTCTCTTCCCCCTTCCCCTCCACAGTTTGCTTCCATCAAGCAAATTCAGTGGGGAAACTCCGACTCACTTGAGGATTGTGTGATTCCCTTATTAACTGCAATGATTTGTTTAATGCCGGTGGCAAAAAAAAGGTCATAAAATCAGATGGATCTCACGTCACTGACATCTTGTTCAGAATGGGACTTCTGCTTCCATTGTGGTCGTAGGTCAAGGACCAGGTGTGGTTCCTATGTAAATGTTTGACTATGAATTCAAGCAGTCTGCAGGAGTTCCTGCCATTATTTTATGGAAGAAACTTATATTAACCATAAATGCTGCAGCGAGCCTTGATTGTTGAAGTAATCCTCGATTTACGACCACAATCGACCCTAAAATTTCTGTGGGTGAGACAGTTGTTAAGTCAGCTTTGCCGCATTTTACGACCTTTCTTGCCACAGTTGTTAAGCCGATCGCCTGCAGTTGTTCAATTAGTAACACGGTCGTTAATTGAATGGGTTTGATTGTCTGTTGATTGTTCTCGCGAGAAGGTCGCAAAAAGGGAATCACGTTATCCCGGGACACTGCAACAGTCATAAGTATGAGTCAGTTGCCAAGTCTCTCAGTTTTGATCCCAAAGATGCTGCAAAGGTCATAAATGTGGGGGGGGGGGAAATGCCCCAAACTCCCTTTTTTAAAGTGCTGTCGTAACTTCAGATGGTCACTAAATGAATTATTGTAAGTCAAAGGCCGCTACCTGTTTTTCTTTGAGGGTCCTGCATTCGACTCCACGGCTGTTGAGTTGAAGCACACCCCATTTACAATTTCCTGCCCTGAAAACTCAGCTTTTCTCGGGATTAAGGAATTTAGCAACGCTCCAGGGAGACGGAGTTAAAAATGTCAATTTTAATGAGGCTTAGCAGGACCCCAGGAGGCAGCCTTTCCCCCACCACCTTCCTTTTTTTTAATTAAAGCTTTTTCTGAACCTCGAGTCTGCCAGAAGACCGTGTTTTAATGCACTCGACTTTCCATGAAGGGGAAGACAATGTGGTTGAGAAGTGAGTGGGGGGAGGAACGGAAGGGGTAAAAAAAAAATGGAATAATAGCAAGAAAAGGAAGAAAGGAAGAAAAATGCAGAGAAGACCCAGAAGTGCTTTTTTGAAGACGCAAATGGGCTTTCTGGTTTTCCTCTTGAAGACGTTTTGCTTCTCATCCAAAAAGCTTCTTCAGCTCCGACTGGATAGTGGGGTGTGGAAGGGTTTATACTCCTTGGAGACAGCTGGGCATTTCTAGAGAGCCGTTGAGGCCTCTTGGAAGTTGGTCTTGCGTCCTCAGAGTGACCTGAGTGGTGCAAATGTGGGTGTGGAGCCTTCTTGGAACTGCTGAGAGGATTGTGTTGTGGAGTTGTGTGGTGCCGGGTGTTCAGCTGTTCTAAGAAGCCTCCGCACCCCATTTGCACCACTCAGCTGAGCCTGAGGACAGAGATAAACCTCCAAGTGGCCTCAACAACTTGCTAAAAGGAGGCAAATGCCCAGATGTCTGCAAGGAATATAAATCCTTCCCTTTCCCCACCATCCAGTCAGAGATGAAGAAGCTTCTTGGATGGGAAGCTAAAAGTCTTCCATGAAAAAACCAAAAAGTCCAGTTGCCTCTTAAGAAAGCACCTTTGAGATCTCCAAAGACTTCTAGAAATCTGAGAAGAAGAACAAAGTTGATCAGGAGGAGGATAAAACATACGAAGGACGGTTGCAGGAACTGGGTATGTCTAGGTTTAATGAAAAGAAGGACTAAGGGAGACAGGATAGCAGTCTTCCAATATCTCGGGGGTTTCCCCAAAGAAGAGGGAGTCAAGCTATTCTCCAAAGCATCTGAAGGAGAACAAGAAGCAATGGGTGGGAACTAATCAAGGAGAGAAGCAACTGAGAACAAACTTCCTAAACGTGAGCAATTAATCAGTGGAACGACTTGCCTCCAGAAGTTGTGGATGCTCCATCGCTCAAGATTTCCAAGAAAAGAATTGAAATATTGTCTGAAATATTATGGGGTTTGAGCAGAAGGGTTGGATTAGAAGACCTCCAAGGTCCCTTCCAACTCTGCTATTCTATTATTCTCTCTAATCTCAGACCAATTAATCAGTAAAACGACTTGCCTCCAGAAGTTGTGGGTGCTAACCTTCACTGAAGATGTTTCAAGAATAATAATTCATCCGAACTATTATACTGTTTCCTGCTTGAGCAGAAGGGTTGGAGCAGAAGACCTCCAAGGTCCCTCTCAACTCTGCTATTCTGTTATTCTGAATAAAATAGAAAACAACCACTGGGTTTCATATCACTGGTGTCTCGTTCTTCCTGCTCTTTAATCCCTTCTTCTCCTGCCCTGAACAGCTCTGATGTGAAGAGGGAAAAATGGCTTTTTATTTTTTAAAAAAAATAAAATCTGATCCTTATAACAAAGCCACCCCCCACCCCCACCCCCATGCCCCTTAGAGAAATTTAAAAAAAACCTTCTGCAGAAGTCCTGCTAACTAATTAGCTCACGTTGCATGCCAGATAAACTTCTCTTGGCACTAGGAGTTGAAATGCATACCGTAAAGAGATTTTGGGGAGGGGGGGTGGGATTTAATCTGCTCACTGCCAACTTGCCATCCGAGACCAAGAATGTTGCAAAAAAAAATTAATAATAATAAAAATAAAATAAGAACGGAGAAGTCAGGAGGAATCTGTCCAGACATTTCTCACAGCATTTGGTGAAACTTTGGCCCCTCAGAAAAGCTGCGTTTATCCAAAAGAGGATTTTTTCACATTGCCGAGAAGCAAAACTCATCCGGAAGAAACGAAACAATTCAGGCAATCCTCGACTTACGGCCATTCATTCAAAGTTACAAATGTGTTGGGAAAAAGGGATCATTCACACACTTAATGACCGTTGCAGCCATCCCTGCGGCCAAGCGATGAAAATTTGGACGCTTGGCACAACTGACTCGTATTTATGACGGTTGCAGTGGCCCGGGGGGTGGGGGGTGGGGTGTCACATGATCACCTTTCGCGACCTTCTGACAAGCAAGATCCACGGGGAAGCCTGATTCACTTAACAACTGTGTGACTTACTTAACAGCCGCAATGATTCACTTAGCAACCAGGGCACGAAAGGTCGTAAAACGTGGGAAGAGTTTGCTTAATCATTGTCACGCTTAGCAGCAGAAATTTTGGGCTCAAACGGTTGCCGTATCTGCTCATTTCTGATCTAGTCCAATCCCAATTTAGGGTCAAAATCCACACCCACATCTAAGCCTCCTGGAGTCACCGATGTGTAACGGGATGGCTGTATTCCAGCAATAGGCAGAACCTTTCGGCACCGAGTGCGCACAGCGGTTCTCGGCAGTGCCACGCGTGCGCAGGCCAGCTGATAGTCACAGGTGCATGCGTGCCAGAAACCCAGAGGACACGCAGGCAAGGCTGCGTGTGCTTGGCGACATGTCTTCGTGTGCCACTTTGGTCACATCATGCCATAGGTTCCCCATCACAGCTATTCACAATTGTTTAACAAGTAAATCAAAAGTTTTGGAAAACTTAAGCCAGTGAGTTGAGCATGGACTTTCGATTTTTGGAGAGAGTGCCGAAGGGGTTGGTTTGGCTGATAACCTGGAACACAGTAGGTAGCCCACAAATTGTGACTGGTTGTTTAATGATAATTTCAAAGTTATAATAGACCCCCCCCCAAAAAAAGATACAAAATTTGAAGTTATGCTGTGGAGCCTCCCCAGTTGCATTTGGGATAGATTGGCAACCAGTCTTTCTTTCTTTCTTTCTTTTCCTTCCTTCCTCCCTCCTTCCTCTTCTTTTTTCCTTCATTCTTCCCTCCCTCTCTCCCTCTTTGTTTTCTTCCCTCCCTCTCTCCCCACTTTCTCTCTCTCTCTTTCTTTTCTTTTTCTTTCTTTTCCTCCCTCCCTCCTCCCTCTTCTTTTTTCCTTCATTCTTTCCTCCCTCCCTCCCTGTTTTCTTCCCTCCCTCCCTCCTCTCTCCCCTCTTTTTTCTTTTCTTTCTTTTCCTCCCTCCCTTCTCTTCTTTTTTCCTTCATTCTTTCCTTCCTTCCTCTCTCTTTGTTTTCTTCCCCCTTCTCTCTCTATCTTCTTTCTTTCTTTCTTTCTTTCCTTCCTTCCTTCCTCCCTCCCTCCCTCCCTCCTTTCTTCCTTGTTTTTTCTTCCCTCTCTCCCTTTCTTTCTCGCTCCCTCTTTGTTTTCTCTCTCTCTCTCTCTCTCTCTCGTTCTTCCTCTCTATCTTTCGCCATCCATCTCGAAACAAAACAACTCCAGGTGGCATTACAACTGTTTGTGCCATCATGTGACCCTGATTCACAATGCGTTTTTTGCTAGAAACTGATGTTCACCCCATGACTCACTGCGGACACTGGGTCCGCTCAACGGCCATTGATTTGCTTAACAACCAGGTTGATTTGCTTTATGACCAAAAGAAAGTCATAAAATCAGGCTGGCCTATTTAATGAGCGGCATTTAGTATTTTTTAGTATTTTATTAGTATTTATAGGCCGCCCTTTTCCCTGAGGGGATTCAGGGCGGCTTACATAAAATGGGGAAGGGAGGGTACAAGACAATAAACGCAAAACAATACATAAGAGTAAAATAGTACACAACTTTCATTCATCATTCGGGTGGGGACAGATTATAATCTTTATCCCCAGGCCTGACGGGCTAGCCAGGTCTTAAGGGCTGTGCGGAAGGCCTGGACGGTGGTGAGGGTACGAATCTCCATGGGAAGATCGTTCCAAAGGGTCGGAGCTGCTACTGAAAAGGCTCTCCTCCGTGTGGTTGCCAGTCGACACTGACTGGCAGATGGAACTCGGAGGAGGCCTAATCTGTGCGATCTAATTGGTCGCAGGGAGGTAATTGGCAGGAGGCGGTCTCTCAAGTACGCAGATCCACTACCATGGAGGGCTTTATGAGTGACAAGTAGCACCTTGAAGCGCACCCGGAGATCAACAGGTAGCCAGCGCAGCTCGCGGAGGATAGGTGTTATGTGGGCGAACCGAGGTGCACCCACAATAACTCACGCGGCCGCGTTCTGGACTAGCTGAAGTCGCCGGATGCTCTTCAAGGGCAGCCCCATGTAGAGCACATTGCAGCATGGCTTAGGAAAGTAATTCCGGGCTCGATTAAAGCTCTAGGACAGTGTTTCTCAACCTTGGCAACTTGAAGATGACTGGACTTCAATTCCCAGAATTCCCCAGCCAGCAAATGCTGGCTGGGGAATTCTGGAAGTTGAAGTCCAGACATCTTCAAGTTGCCAAGGTTGAGAAACCCTGCGTACATCTGTAATCATAAGCATTTGATGCCGTAACGTTTTTCTCCTGGCTGGTCTTTCAGAAATCCTTTTGGTCTTTTCTCTCTCTCTCTCTCCCCGCAGGTCATCAAAGCTGGAGTGGAGACCACTTGTAAATGCCACGGAGTGTCCGGCTCATGCACCGTCCGGACATGTTGGCGCCAGCTCTCGCCGTTCCACGAGATCGGGAAGCAGCTCAAGCAGAAATACGAGACGGCCCTCAAAGTGGTGAGCACCACCAACGA
This sequence comes from Thamnophis sirtalis, assembly GCF_051295495.1. Lineage (NCBI taxonomy): Eukaryota > Metazoa > Chordata > Lepidosauria > Squamata > Natricidae > Thamnophis > Thamnophis sirtalis. The sequence goes on from NW_028261384.1 coordinate 5,206,929, forward strand.
AGCCACGGGCGAAGGGGACATCTCCCCTCCCAAGAAATCCATCCTGGGGCAGGGCGACCAGATTCCCAGGACTACGGATTTGGTTTACCTGGACGATTCCCCCAGCTTTTGCTTGAACAGCCGGTTCTCCTCTGGGACGTCCGGCCGGAAATGTTATAAGGACAAGAACTGCGACAGCATCTGCTGCGGGCGGGGGCACAACATACAAAGCCGCGTGGTCACCCGCCCGTGTCAGTGCCAAGTCCGCTGGTGCTGTTACGTGGAGTGCAAGCAGTGTACGCAGAGAGAGGAGGTTTACACGTGCAAGGATTGAAGGAGTTGCGTTCGACGAACCCCAACTTTGGGGATGGAAACTCCTTGCCCCCTTTTTTTATCTTCCAAAAGACAAAAACGAAACAAACAGAACCCGGGGACGGACGTCCGTCCGGCGAGATGGCCGAGCGCGCCGCCCTGACGTGATGGAAGCACTTTGAGGGGGGTTCCGTGCCTTGCTTGACCCCTGCCCTCTTTCTCAGCAAAGAGATTCTGGACGCTGGCACCGACGGAAGGCCCCTTGCGATGTCCAAGATGATGGCTTGGAGAGACCAAGAAGGTGTATCTTTTTCCTCTTCTTGACCAGGATGGGAAAGTTGAGTTGCCCACCTTCCGTGTTCGCCCTCCTGAGAATTCTCTTGGACCTGGATGGTTCCATTTCGTTTTGTTGAGAAGAACCCTATCTCCTGAAGGCCTTCAACTGCAGAAGATGTTCTAGGGGAGAAGAAGGCCCTAGAAGGATTTTTTTAAAAAGAAAAGAAAAAAAAAGTAATTTATGGAGCTTCTGGGCTCCGGAAAGCCCAAATCAGAAGCAATTTGTCCCATTAACTGGAGAGGTTACTTACACAAGGATGGCTCCTCAACGTTCCTTCTGACGGCTCGTTGTAGTAGATCAGAGGTCTTCAAAGTTGGCAACTTTAAGACTTGTGGACTTCAACTCCCAGAATTCTCCAGCCAGCCAGCTGGCTGGAGAATTCTGAGAGTTAAAAGTCCACAAGTCTTAAAGCTGTCAAGTTTGGGGACCCCTACAGCAGATGATGAAAGACGTTGATTTTTAAATTTTTCGTTCTTATTTCTCCCTTGTGTGCCTTCTTCCAACTCTGCTCTCCTTTGCAACCCACTCGGTGAATTTGGAAAACCACTAGCGGCACAAAGGAGCCCGCAACCTTCTCATCCGGCATTTTGACACCTTTTGGTGTTTTAATTAGGACTTGGGGTTTTTTCCCCACCCCACCTCGTTTGTTCTGCCCTGATTTCTCTTCTTATGACTTCAGTTGGCTGCTTCGAGGCCAGCATGACGTCCTGGCGGGGAATGCCGTCTAGGCCTTGGCCGTCGGAAGGCGGAGAGAAGGGATCGCCTCTGAGACGGTCATCCGGCTTCGATTTTTGTTTTTCTCACGTCTGGATCACGGCGTCCAAGAATGCGCGTCTCCTGAGGATTGCATTTCACCCGCCTTCCTCCGTGCCGATGATGATATTCTCTGGGGCCAATTAAAAGCCTGTTTCTTACACACAAAAATGTTGCTTAAACCACTAGAAAGCTGCAGGCTTAAAACAGCGAGAGGCTGATTTTTGTTCCTGTAGATCAGAAGGGGAAATATATATATATATCAAAATATCAAAATGGCAGACTGGATCACTAGCACAGGTAGTCCTCGACTTACAACTGAAAAAAAGTGTCATTTTAGGACCATTTTTCACACTTACGACCGTTGCAACATTCCCAGGGTCACGCGATCAAAATTTGGGTGCTTGGCAACTGATTCATATTTATGACGGTTGCAGTGTCCGAGAGGAAGGGGGACGTGATCTCCTTTTCTGTCCTGGGGAAGCCAGGTCCACTTAACATCCGTGTTACCAACTTGACAACTGCAGCGATTCACTTAACAACAGTGGTAAAGAAAGGTCGTAAAATGGGGCCGAATCCATCTTAACAACTGTCTCAGTTAAACACATCAGTTTTGGGCTCAATGGCAGTCGTAAGTTGAGAACTACCTGTAGAGATGTGACGGTCAACAGGGCATTCTTCTGTCGTGTGAACTGGGAAATATCACAAACACGCAACTTTTTTTTTTTAATTTTAATTTTGCTTCAAGATGGGGTTTGGATGAACAGCTGATAAATTCCTTGGTGAATCGTCCATGCGTGATGGTGGACAGTGATTTTTAAAACTGGTCCAAGAGTTGCATTTCTTTTCTTTTTCTTTTTTTTTGTCCTGGGGAATTGCAATTTGTTGGAGCAGAGCAGAAATCTTAAGAGTAACAGGGTTGGAAGGGATCTTGGAGGTCATCTACTCCAACCCTCCTTGCACGTTCTCATCCGGGAAATCATCCCTGCTCTCAGGCCCAATTTCCGGGGTGTTCTGAACAAAATAATAATAATAAAAACGGTAGCTGCTTTAGTAAGGATGGTCCTGAGCATAATGTGGGCTGGTTTGTGGATCAGAGGAGTGACCGAAACATGGAAGATAGCCTTGAGAACATTGCTTGTAATTGGTGTGAAATATCTATGAACTGGGTCTATCAAGTCCGAAGATCTGACAGACCATTCCTGAAGCTACACGCCCACGGATCTCCTTGCCCCAAAGGGCCACCTCTGTAGCTCCGTTCGACGGATTGAAAACCAAACGAAGACTGTAAAAGACTCTTTTATTATTTCAAGGGTGGAATACGGATCTGCTATTCTAGATCTGCTCCGATGCCTGAATATTGAACGTTTATTTATTAAGCTTCGCAGAAGTTTGTATGGTTTCCATGTGGTATTATGAAACTGGGCCTCTCGTATGAGCTTCTTCCTCTCCTCCTCCTCCTCCTCCTCCTCCTCCTCCTCCTCCTCCTCCTCCTCCTCCTCCTCCTCCTCCTCCTCCTCTTTCTTTCTCTTCTTCTTTTTTGCACGCTGGTATTTGAACCTGGATTCCCGAAGGGGCTCTTTAATTTTTCACAACACTGTATGGCCTGACCTTTGAGCAAGCTGCAGCCTCATTTTTCTTCCTTTCCTCCCCCTCCTTCTTCTCCCCCCCCCACCACTTCTTTGATCAATGTTATTTGGAATCTGTCTGGATGTCTGGTTTTCATTTAGCCTAAGCTCGATGGTGGGTCGTGTGTTTTTGAGAAGCACATTTGATGTTCCCGGTTGCCGTTGAAACTGCTCACCTCGAGGCATTTGGGAGAGAAATGGGGAAGGGGGAAACTGGAGATGCGAGGTGCAGAATCTGAACTTGCGGGTTGCCTTGCAAATGTTTCGTTACCTAATTAGGTTAGCGCCGATGATGTCGCCTTGTTGCGTCATGAAATGTTTGCAAGAAAACCACAAGCTGAGACACCAAGGTCCCCCACTGTCTCCCCCCTCCTCTTCTGCTCCTCCTCCCACAAACACCCCTTTATTTGAGACTATTCCTTAGTTGGATTATGAGATGTCTCAAAAAAAACCCCACACCAAGCTTAGAGAGCACCAAGGACCCTACTGACTTCCTCTTCTTCTTCCCACTCCTTCTCCTTTCCATCCTAATCTTCTTCCTCCTGCTCCTCTTCACAAACACCACTTCCTTCTAGCACTGATGACATTCCCTAGTTGGGTCATGAAAGGTCTGCAAGAAAACCACCAAGCTCAGAGAGCACTAATGACTCCACAGTCGTTGTCGTTCTCCTCCTCCTCCTCCTCCTCCTCCTCCTCCTCCTCCTCCTCCTCCTCCTCCTCCTCCTCCTCCTCCTCCTCCTCGTCCTCCTCCTCCAAACCCCTCGCCCTTCTAGCGCTGATGACGTTCCCTAGTTGGGTCATTAAACATCTGCAAGAAAAGCATCAAGTTTAGAGAACACCAAGGACCTCCCAGTTCAAACCTGATCAACAAATATTCCTTTCTGATGGTAAATAGACCTTGTTTTGGGCCACAGCCTCCGTCCCTGGAGAAGAAGGATGGTGACGAATTCCCAAATTCCCTTTTCCCATTAGTTGGGAGTATTCTTGGGCGCCTGGCCAACCAGAGATATCCAAAGATGGGGAAATCCTCCCACATACCAAACCCTTCCTGTCAGTTATTTAAAATTATTTAAAATTATGGAACGGGCGGTGACTTCATAAGCCACTTGCCACATGGCTGCCTCTCAACATTGTGAAATCTTCATACGGTTTAATCTGCTCGATCTGCTTGATAAGGTGGAGAGTAATTTTTCTTCTTGGCCATTCTCTTGGATATCTGGTCCAAAGATGGCTTAAGGAAGAACTTGTAATTTTGCAAGATCTTCAATGCTCATGGGTTTTTTTAGCCATTTGAGTTTGGAGATGACCTTCCTTGATTTTCGAAGGCCAGGTCCAAAATATAGATAGTCCTCGGCTTACGTTTGGTGACCATTCAAAGTTACAACGGCACTGAAATATGACCATTTTTTTCACAGTTGTGATCTTTGCAGCATCCCCAGGATCGTGTGTTTGATGCTTGGCAATTGACTCATCCTTATGACCGCTGTTGTGTCCCAAGGTCACACGATCACCTTCTGTGATCTTCTAACAAGTCAGTGGGGAGGCCAGATTCGCTTAGCAACTGGATTACTAACTTAGGAACTGCAGTGATTCACTAACAACTGGGGCAAGAAGAGGGCAAAACTAACAAATGTCTCACTTAGCGACAGACATTTTGGGCTCATGTTGTGTTCGTAAGTTGAGGAGTACCTGTATCGACTGAGGTTCACTGGAGAATGCTCACATCCTACCCAGTTAAGATCCTGGTTTAACCTGTTTTGGTGTTTTGCAGATGCCATTTCCACAAGCTCTGTGGATTAAACTTGCATTTAAGTTTCTCCTCCTAGCACGATCGTACGTTGAGGTCCCCTGGTTTAAAAGGGCAAACCATCTCACCTCAGTCATTGTCAGAGTTAGTTTGAGGGAACTGGGTTACCGGAAGTTGAACCAGAGGGAGATGATGCCTTTCTGTAAGTTCCCCTAAAAGCATGTTTCTCAATCTTGGCAACTTTCAAGATGGCTGGACTTCAACTCCCAGAATTCCTCAGCCAGCAGGGCTGGACTTCAACTCCCAGAATTCTGCAATCAGCATGCTGGCTGGGGGATTCTGGGAGACGAAGTCCACACACTTTAAAATGGCTAATCCTGGAGCCATTGAACCCGAAAAACAAAGGGGGTCAAACAATTCATTTTTCAATAGATGTTTACTTTCCCAGTTGGGGAGAAATAACCAACTGGTGAAATTCATACAACTTGCTAAACCTAGATCACTGAACATAGTTATTTCTGGTGTGCACCGTAAATTGACCAGACAGGCTGAATTTGCACCAACAGTTAAGCCAGCATCAAATTAACCACCACGCAAATATATTTAGTTGCCAGGTCTTTAACTAACCCAGTTGTGCATGTTGTGTGAACCAGACCGGTGTCACATTTTTAGAAAATGCAACTCTGAATTGCCAAAATGAAGCTTACTCTAACCAGTATGCATAAAATTAACAGGCGGTTCTCAATTCAGTGATAGATATATAGATATATCCATATGCCCAGAGAATATATCCCAAAATTGATGATGATAGCTTTCAATCTTTTTCTTTTAAAGGATGCCATTGCATTGCACATAGTCCTCAACTTACGATAATTCATTTAGTGACCATTCAAAGTTACAACGGCAGAGGAAAAAAAGTGACATGGCCATTTTTCACACTTACGACCATGGCAGCATTCCTATGGTCGCATGATCGAAATCCAGACGCTTGGCAACCGACTCGCGTTTATGACGGTTGTAATTGTTCCTGTGGGGCACACGACCCTCTTTTACGACCTTCCGATGATGAGCGAAGTCAATGGGGAGAGTCAAAGCCACCGACCGCAGTGATTCACTTAACAACTGTGGCAAGGCAGGTCGTTAAAATGGGGCAAGACTCCCTTAAGAACTTTCTCACTTAGCCACAAATATTCGTGGCTGTAGTTGTTGTGATTATAATGTTAGGACTACCTGTATCGAAAGATTGTTGAGCTACGATGTTGAGCTACCGAGTCATCGTAAAATACTGCTTTTTTAAATTTAATTTTATTATTTTTTTTTAAAAAAATCGGGGGCTGCAGAGAGTTATTTCCGATGCAAGCCCTGTGCAATTGTGAGATGTGCTTGATTTTAGTTGTGCGACGAGTGTGACAGTGCTAGAGGTTGGCAATTCTCACAGATTGTACTGCACGCGTGTGCAAGGGGAGAGGTGGAAGTGTGAACAAACTACTGAACGGATTGGGTTTTTTTTTGTATAGTTATGCACGCACTGAAGCCAGAGTGTTTCTGTAAGTATTTTGTTTTTTAAGTATTTATGTGAATTTTAATGGAGATAGTAATTGCTTTTCTGTTCTGTATTGTAAATAGTAAGGTTGTATTTTTCCCCTCCTGTGGCTTTTGTTAAATATATCTATTATATACATATCTATATCTATATATCTGAATAGTACTGAGGCACACACAAGTAGTTCTCTATGTAAACTATTCATTGAGTGACAATTCAAAGTTACAAAGGCACTGAAAAGAAATGACTTAGGATCTTTTTTTCACACTTAACGACCGTTACAATATCCCCATGGTCGCGTGATCAAAATTCAGATGCTTGGCAAGGGAACTCGTATTTACGACGGTTGCAGTGTCCGAAGATGACGTGATCCCCTTTTGCGACCTTCTGATAAGCAGAGTCATTGGGGAAGCCAGGTTCACTTAACGACCACGTCTCTAGCTTAACAACCGCAGTGATTTACTTACCGGTGGCAGGAAAGGTCATAAAACGGGACTCAAGCTCATTGAACACATGTCTCGCTTAGCAAAAGAAATTTTGGGCTCGGTTGCGGTCGTAAATCAAGGGCTACATGTACATCAGCTGCATGCTATCAACAAAAGTGGGACTTTGAGATGCTTTTGAAGTTCCACCTTCAAAGCCATCATCTAACATGGGCCATGATGACAGTTGTGTCTCTTTGAGGGGACACCAGAATACCATCCTCATTTAAAGTGGGGAATTTATTGAGAGTAACTCACTTTGGTTATTCATTTCTAGGCTGGTGATCCTCCAGAAACCACGTTGCCTTCAAATTCTAACCATCTCTTAAAAGTTCTACCACCACATATGATTCAATCCAGCTTTTCATAACTCCACTGATCATTCCCATCAAGGTTTTTGTTTACGGTGGTAGCCCTCACTTAAGAGTCTTCTAGTGCCTTAGGTCCATCAAAAAAAAAAAAGTGTCTCCAGAGTGTAGACTTCAATTAGTTATTTTTGACTCTCCCCCCCCACCCCAGGTCTCATCACGTTGTTGTCCACTTCAAATTGTCCCACCGATTCGGCCCCTCAAGGGGAGAACAGCCATGGGTTTATATATAACTATGTAGCTGTGTAGTTACATCTGGATCAGAATGGTGTGAGTTCGTATGTGTGGATTTTTGTGAATGATCTAACTTTGTGGTCGCTTCGCAAAAGTTGGATGAGAAGAACACACAGAACTGTCCTGAAATAGCTAAGAAGAAAGTGAAAAGTGTTGAGTTAGTGTGAATGTGTCGCCTAATGTGTGCAATAAATCCTAAACCTCTATTGGTCAGATAGAGAACATAGAGTCCTAGGCCTAGAAGGGACTTTGGAGGTCTTCTACTCCAAACCTCTGCTAAAGGCAGTTAGACCAGGGCTGTACAAACATGGGAACTTTAAGACTTGTGGACTTCAACTCCCAGAATCCCCCCAGCCAGCCATGCTGGGGAAGTTGTCAAGTCTTAAAGTTCCCAAGTTTGGACACCCCTGCAGTAGAACATCTTGGTCAAATGATTGTCTGGTCTGTTTCTGAAAACCTCCAGTGATGGAGAACCCCCAAATTTAGGAGGCAAGCTAATATATATATATATATATATTTATGGCCCATATGTCCATTATGGGCCACATGTCTCCTAGGTAAGCCTATTGTGACTCCACAGCACCTACCTTAAGAAGGATTTGCCTTAAGTCACCTTGATAGCTTCATGCCTACAGCATGAAGTCACCTTGGTAGCTTCATGCCTACAGCATGAAGTCACCTTGGTAGCTTCATGCCTACAGCATGAAGTCACCTTGATAGCTTCATGCCTACAGCAGGACTAAACTCAAAACATAGAATGATAGAACCTTGGAGGTCTTCTTGTCCTTATGGTCTCTTGGTTTCTACAGCAGTGCCTTTAACCACTATACCACACTGATGTAGGTCTCACAAGATGTGGGGCCCCTTTCTTTTGATAATGTTGCCTACAGCATTGAGACCCCAAAAGACCCCCTATAGAGGCCAGGTTACTCCAGAACTGGGTGAACGCCATCTGTCCCACCCTCTGTATAAATTCGGAGAAGGTCCTAAGGTGATGTCACTATTTTTCCCAACCTGGATCCCTCAGCTGTTTTGATAATTCTAGTTGTAGACTAGCGGACTGTCAAAATTTCTACACCCAGAAGATAGATTCAGGTTGGCTGGAGAACCCTAAGATGCTTTTTTTCCAAAGTGGACTTCCTTTTTGTTGTTATTCCTTGAAGAAGTTTCACCTCTTATCCAAGAGGCTTCTTCAATTCTCCAGAACTGAAGAAGGTTCCTGGATGAGAAGCAAAACATCTTCAAGAGAAAACCTTTTGAAAAAAGCACCTTTGGGACAACCATGACCTAGATGGCTGAGAAGCTCAGTAGACGTTGGATGGAGATATTCTCCTAAGAATTCTCAACTGGAACGTCATCTTATTTAATGCTTATTTCAATACTTTCTCCAACTTGGGGGGCCTACAGATTTTCAACGCTACTTTCCTATAGCCAGCTTATAGGATTCTGCAAATTCCAAGTATTTAAAGATGCTTCGTTTTCTGTTTTTTTTTTTTTGCTATGCGTTGATTCTTTTTCTTCTTCTCCCCCCCCCCAAAAAAATTGTATCGGGGGCTTGCTCGCTTTTATCGGTCACTGACCCCCAAATCTTGTCAAAGCGCCATGAATGTGGGCTTGAAGTTGGATTGCACACACTTGGGAATGGGGTTCCATCCAAGGAATCAACATGTGAAGGAATTGTAGTATTTTATTGTCCGCAAATTTTGGGGTGTTTTAATGCTTTGTAAGGTAGCCTAAATTATTTTCTCTCTACCTCATATGTACAGCTTGTAGGTATGAATCGGATTCTTGAGTGGCTGTGGAGAATGTATTTAAGTTATTTAACAACTTGGTATAACAATGGAGAACAAAGGAGACAATAAATGTATTTTAAATTATACATTTGTGAGTTTGTGTTCTATGTTGGCTGAGGAGGTGGGACCCTTTTTACAACCTAAGGAAATTTTCCCCCCAGAAAGTGGAGGGTCGGGGGGGGGGAGTAAGCTCAGCTTCTAAAACAATGTTTCTCAACTTGAAGATGAGTGGACTTCAACTCCCAGAATTCCCTAGCCAGCAGGAGGAATTCTGGGAATCGAAGTCCACCCATCTTCAGGCTGCCAAGGTTGAGAAATATTGTTCTAGGCCAGGAGTGTCCAAACTTTGAAACTTTAAGACTTGTGGACTTCAACTCCCAGAATTCCCCAGCTGGGGAATTCTGGGAGTTGAAGTCCACAAGTCTTAAAGTTGCACACTCCAATTCTGGGCAATTGAAGAAAGAGAACATAGTTACAGGGGCAGGTTGACCAACAATGGGGTGTTTAAGGGTGATCCATCATGAAAATCGCAAGATATTGAAATTGCAAAATATTGATATCTAACAGTGGTCTCCAACCTTGGCAACTTTAAGACCTGTGGACTTCAACTCCCAGAGTTCCTCAGCCAGCAAAGCTGGCTGAGGAACTCTGGGAGTTGAAGTCCACAAGTCTTAAAGTTGCCAAGGTTGGAGACCACTGATCTAACAATCTGTTAGATTGTTCGCCTTCTGTAACAACAGAAAGACAAGAGATATTCCAGATGGGCTTCCTTGGTTTCTGTTCTTGAAGATGTTTCACTTCTCATCCAAGAGGTTTCTGAAGAACTGAACTTTTTGGTTGAAAAGCAAAACATTTTCAAGGAAAAAAAACCAGTTGCCTTTTGAAAAAGCATCTTTGGGACAATCATCACCTGGATGATAGAGAATCTCCATAACCAAGAGATTAAATTTGCAACCATAGATTTGGCTATCCATGAGAATTGTAAAGAGGCTGCATTAAACCAGGGGCAGAATCAAGATCAGGTGAAGTGTTAATACCACTTTACAAGGCCTTGGTAAGGCCACACTTGGAATACTGCATCCAGTTTTGGTCGCCACGATGTAGAAAAGATGTGGAGACTCTGGAAAGAGTGCAGAGAAGAGCAACAAAGAGGGTTAGGGGACTGGAGACTAAAACATACGAAGAAGGGTTGCAGGAACTGAGAATGTCTAGTTTAATAGCAATAGCAGTTAGACTTATATACCGCTTCATAGGGCTTTCAGCCCTCTCTAAGCGGTTTACAGAATCAGCATATTGCCCCCAACAACAATCCGGGTCCTCATTTTACCCACCTCGGAAGGATGGAAGGCTGAGTCAACCCTGAGCCGGTGAGATTTGAACAGCTGAACTGCAGCTTAGCAGTCAGCTGAAGTACTGCACTCTAACCACTGCGCCACCTCGCAGTGACTAGGGGAGACATGATAGCAGTCTTCCAATATCTCAGGGGTTGCCCCAAAGAAGAGGGAGTCAAACTATTCCCCAAGGCACCTGAAGGCAGAACAAGAAGCAATGGGTGGAAACTAATCAAGGGGAGAAGCAAGCTGGAACTTTCCTGAGTGAGAACAATTAATCGGTGGAACAACTTGCTCCAGGAGTTTTGACTGCTCCAGCACCAGAGGTTTTTAAGAAGACACTGGACGGACATTTTTCTGGAATGGTGTAAGGTTCTACTGCCTGAGCAGGGGGTTGGACTAGAAGACCTCCAAAGTCCCTTACTACTCTGTTATCCTATTATTACCACAAGTGCTGTGAATGTCTCTAACAGAATTACAGAGTTGGAAGGGACCTTGGAGGTCTTCTAGTCCAACCCCCTGACCATTGGAACCGTGTCCCGGTTGCCAAGTGCCCCAATCCTGATCCTGTGATGGTGGGGACACTGCGACAGCCACAACTTCAAGGACCGGCCATATGTTGAGTCATTTGTTGAGCACTGTTGAAACTTCGAATGGTTGCTGAACGAGAAGTCACTAAGTGAGGACTACCTGCATAGTCAAAAGCCCTCCAGATGAAGTCTTAAGACTTGGTGATGGTCTGTGAACATGATGGTTTCCTTACTCAGGGACCACAAAGGACCCCAACCTTCATCCTCAATCTATAGACATGCAGAATGCAGGATAACAGAATTGGAAGGGACCTTGGAGGTCTTCTAGTCCATCTGGAGGCAAATCCTTCCACCAATTAATTGTTCAAGTTGAATTGTGGAGAAGGGAACTGATGTTCTGCTCCAACATTTTGAGCCCAGCTCAGTTTTTGCTGCTGTAAAATGAAATACTTTAGGATATATTAAAAGGGCAGAATATTTCTCCTAAAAGGGAGGCAGAAACTCACACACCCCCTCCCCCCACCTTTGTCAATGGGCCATTAAGGCTTGGGCCGGTCTATTCTACGTAACGAAGATCTACATCCTTCAGGAAGAGCCATAGGAGGAATTGCCCCAAAGCCCTTTCATCACATCATCACCCAGCAAGAGTCAACCAAGCCTGGGACTCAAAACAAAACCCACCGAGTTTCCCCTGCGTGGCCCCATGGGAGTCTGACAACCAGTCAGAATACAAGCTCAAATTCAAAACCCCAGAGAGGGTATAAACCGAGGACACTCCCAGCATCTCTTCCCTTCCCACCCCCCTCACCAGGACCTCAAACTATGTGGTCCTGTCCATCATCCATCAACATTCTTCCCAACCAACCTCCATGAATCCGGTGTCTTTTTTCTCCCCCCCACTTGGAACTGAACTCAGGTGAAAGTTTCTTCCAACACTGCAGAGCCCTATGTTCCCCCCCCTCTTCTCCTACCCCCCCCCCCGTGTCTGCTTCTTCACGGGAGTTTCTGGGCCGCTGTTGGTCTCCAACAAAGACGCATTGAAGGCCACGTAGTTTTTCCACCCAGCTCATCCTCAAGGAAGTCAGTTCTTACTTACTAAGGTGGACCTGCAATGACGTCAGTTTGGGCTTTGGCCAAGTCCTGGCTGGCACTTGAAGAACAGAATGACAGTTTTGTCCCCTGCCCACCCACCCACCCACCCACCCAGGAGGGGGGCTGTTTACACACCGCCTGGCAAGTAAGAACCAATTAAGATGTGTGTTGCCACCGCTTTGGTCTTTGAGAAAAGTCTTCTTTCCCTCTCCCCCCGCCGTTTCCCAAGCTGTCCTTGGAAAAGTCGCAAGGGCCAGAAGATGCCCAGGGCTCACGTCTGTCATCAAAGGAATTGTCACCCCTCCGCTAGCCAAACAAGTGAGGTCACCCACTTTCAGGAACCTGCTTCCCTTCCTGATGGTGGAAAGTATAACGCCATGCAACTTTCCCCCCTCTGCCAGATCTCCTACTACCTTTCACATCTGGCGTGTGGCTTCTTCCATGGGGTGGAAAAAACCCATCCTTGAAGCGTTTTTAACCAGCCGTAGGTCCTTCTCACCGCATGGTAAATGCTCTTTAAATCAGCCCGGTTGAATTCGACTCTCTTGTTTTCCTTGGCGGGGCAGCTAACCGGGGAGCCCGCCGCACCTCCCACCGAGAAGACCTCATCATTGGTATCACGCCAGCGGCTCCACTTTGGATCATCACGAAGGTGTAGGAAGCAGTAGTTTTCAGAAGAAGAGGTGGGTGGGAAGGAGGTCTGTTTTCAAGATCAGCTTGCTGGAGAAGAGAAGGCAGGACCTGGGGTGGGGAGAAGGAGTGAAAAGAGGGACCAGCCTAGAATCCATAAGTAGTGACAAAAGAACTGATTTCCCTTGAGTGCTGCTGACCTTATTTAACTCCTGGCAGGCATTCCACTGTGAGTTGAGAAGATTCCTGTATGCAGGCTCCCAGCAATAAAGCAGTTTAATTGGGCCTTCATGGGTGGGCTTGGTGATTCGTACCTGTGATAGTTAGGGACCTGGTTTCCAGACAGAAGATGGCCCCGCTTTCTTCAGATTAAAGGATCCTCAGGACAACGAAGACTTGAAGATTCAGACTATGGAATAAATTCTTCCAGGCACTCAACAGTTCCTAGCCCTCATGATGTTAGCGAGTTTGGTAACGTAACATCTGCAAGAAAACAATCAGGTTCAAGACCACCAAGGACCCTGCAGTCCTCCTCCTTTTCCTCCTCCTCCTCCTCCTCCTCCTCCTCCTCCTCCTCCTCCTCCTCCTCCTCCTCCTCCTCCCTCCTCCTCCTCCTCCTCCAACTCTTCCTTCTCTTCTTCCTTCTCCTTCTCTTTCTTTTCCTCCTCCTCCTCTTTCTCTTCCTCCTCCTCTTTCTCTTCTTCCTCCTCCTCCTCCCCCCCTTCTAACACTGATGATGTTCCCTAGTTGGGTCACGAAATATCTGGGATTAACCAACCAAGTTCAGAGAGCACCAAAGACCACCACCTTCCCTCCCCCTCCCCTTTCTGATGATGTTGCCTAATAATTAGCTCATTAAACATATGCAAGAAAACCACCCAGCTCAGAAACCATCAAGGACCCCTCATTTCAACCCTGAGCTACAAATATTCTTTTATTGGTGCTATGGGGTGTGCTGGTCGCTCATTGACTGTTGAATGCAGTTCAACTCCCAGAATTCCTCAGCCAGCAAAGACTTCTGGACTTCGACTCCCAGAATTCCTCAGCCAGCAAAGACTTCTGGACTTCGACTCCCAGAATTCCTCAGCCAGCAAAGACTTCTGGACTTCGACTCCCAGAATTCCTCAGCCAGCAAAGACTTCTGGACTTCGACTCCCAGAATTCCTCAGCCAGCAAAGACTTCTGGACTTCGACTCCCAGAATTCCTCAGCCAGCAAAGACTTCTGGACTTCGACTCCCAGAATTCCTCAGCCAGCAAAGACTTCTGGACTTCGACTCCCAGAATTCCTCAGCCAGCAAAGACTTCTGGACTTCGACTCCCAGAATTCCTCAGCCAGCAAAGACTTCTGGACTTCGACTCCCAGAATTCCTCAGCCAGCAAAGACTTCTGGACTTCAACTCCCAGAATTCCTCAGCCAGCAAAGACTTCTGGACTTCGACTCCCAGAATTCTGGGAGTTGAATTCCATAAGTCTTAAAGTTGCCAAGGTTGGAGACCTCTGCTCTGAGTTACATCGATTCAGTGTATGGCGCTTGATGGGACCAAGATATGAGCTCCTTCCTTCTGGGACAACAACTCTCCAGAGATTGTATGATCCCCATCCTGACCTGCTTTGAACAAACCTTAAAATAGCATTTAATGCAAAGCCACAGCATATCAAAAAGTAGGAGCAAGGGAGGAAGGAAGGGAGGGGAAAGGAAAGAGGGAAGGAATGAAGGAGAAAGGGAAGAAGAAAGGGAATGAAGTAGAGAGGAGAAGAAATGAAGAAAGGTATGCAAGAAGGAAAGAGGGAAGGAAGGAAGGAAAGGAGAAAGAAAAAGAGAGGGAAGGAGAGAATGGAAGGAAAAGGAATGAATAAAGAAGAAAGGGAGGAGAAAGAGAAGGTGAGATAGAAGGAAGGAGGGAAGGAAGGAAGGAGAAAGGAAAAACGAGAGGGAAGGAAGGAAAAGAAATGAAGGAAGGAAGGCCTAAAGAAGGAAGGAGGAAAGAGAAGGTGAGACGGAAGGAAGGAGAGAGAGAAGGAAGGAGGGAGGGAGGGAAAGGAAGGGCCATCTCAAAACAGCTACAGCCTCTCTGCCTGTTGCTGGTTCACCCTCTGCTCTCCACCAAGGCCCCCAGGGACCCCAGCCCCTCTCTACAGCCCATAACTACAGATGTTTGTTCTTTCCATGGGGATCCCTCCCCCCATATTTTTTTAACAGTGCCCATCCCTCCCTTTTTGCTTGGACCCTCCTCTCATGGTTCTCCAGCCCATTTCCCCCCCCCCAAAAATCTTTTTCATTCCGGTTCCCATGTGCCACAGCTTGTTCACTCTCTTTGCATCCAGTCGAATGGAGGGGTGGGGGCACAGAAAGGCAATCTGCCCATTGCACCTCCCTCCCAATGCCTGCCGATAAAAGCTTGGAAACGGCGACCTCTGAAAAAAAAATGACTCATGAGAAAAGCTGATCCGAAGAAACAGCTGTGCTAACACCGGCTAAAAAGGCTTATTAAAAAATATTGGCAGCCAGAGGAGGATCTCACACCATCTGAGGGTCATTTCTCCCCCCGCCTGTCTTTTTTTTTGTTCGGGGGGGGGGGGGCTGGAGACAGGAGGAGTGTGGAGAGAAGGAGAGAAACAACGCAGGGAGATTTTTGGGATGGTATTATTGAGGGCAAGATAAGGGCTTTGTTTTTTTTCTTTTAGCTCTGCAACTTGGAATGATGGTTAAGTGAGGAGAAAGAGGTTTATGGACTTCTGGGATCCCGGGTTAATCAGCAGGGCTGCCCACGGCTTGTTGTTTCAGAGAGTGTTAGGCTGGTCAAAGGGTTTTTTTGGGGGGGCGGGGGCGGGAAGGAACAATAAACTTCCTTAGAGCCAAGAGCCAAGGTGGCGCAGTGGTTAAATGCAGCACTGCAGGCTACTGCTAGATCAGCAGGTCAGCGGTTCAAATCTCACCGGCTCAGGGTTGACTCAGCCTTCCATCCTTCCGAGGTGGGTAAAATGAGGACCCAGATTGTTGTTGGGGCAATATGCTGACTCTCTGTAAACCGCTTAGAGAGGCCTGAAAGGCCTATGAAGCGGTATATAAGTCTACTGCTATTGCTATTGCTATTCCTTGATTTCTAATCCAGAAAGGACTGGAAAACTGTAGGGTCCTCGATGATCTCTGAGGTTGGTGACCCAAATAGGTAACATCCGTGACCCAACAAATGCGTGAACGTCAAAAGCGCACCGACAAAGCCGCGGTGACAAAACCGCGATGTCAAAAGCGCGCCGACAACAGTGCGCCGACAAAAGTGCACCGACAGAAGCGCGATTTAAGTTAAGGTAAGGTTTAGGGTTAGGTTTAGGGTTTGGTTTAGGGTTAGGGTTACAGCGCGCTTCTGTCGGCGTGCTGTTGTCGGCGCGCTTCAGCGCTCATTCGTCGGCGCGGTTTTGTTGGCACGGTTTTGTCACCGCGGTTTAGTCAGGCGCGCTTTTGTCGTTCGCGCATTTGTGGTGAAACCGGTAACATCATCAGGGCTAGAAGGAGGTGGGGGTTTGTGAAGAGGAGGAGGAAGAGGAGGAGGAGAACCAGGGTGGGGGGGGAGGGGGCTCCTTGGTGCTCTCTAAGCTTGCCTGTTTTCTTCAGAATGTTTCATGACCCAAGCAGAGAACAGTGTCAGTGCTAGAAGGAAGGAAGGAAAGAAGGAAAGGGAAAGATAGAAAGAAGAAGGAAAGAAGGAAAGAAGGAGAGAGGGAAGGAAAGAAGGAAAGAAGAAAGAAGGAAGGAAGGAAGGAAGGAAAAGGAAAGATGGAAAGAAGAAGGAAAGAAGGAGAAAGGAAAGAAGAAAGAAAGAAAAAAAAGAAGGAAGGAAGGAGGGAGAGAGGATTGGGGGGTGGTCTTTGGTGCTTTCTGAGCTTGGATGTTTTCTTGCAGACGTTTCAGGACCCAACTAGGGAACATCATCATGGTAGAAGGGAGATGGGATTGTGGAGGGGAGGAGGAGGAGGAGGAGGAGCTACAATGGCGTCCTTGGCGTTCTCTAAGCTGAGTGGTTTTCAGAGTCAACGGGGGAAGCCAGATTCACTTAACAAACGTGGCAAAGAAAGATCCTAAGATTAGGCACGAGTGCATCATTTAACAACCGCCTTGCTTTTTCTATGTTTTACGCATAGTCCTTGTCTTACAACGGTCCATTGTTGACTGTTCAGAGCAGGCACCGAAAAAATGGGACCGCCTGACTGTTTTTCGCACTTACTACCGTTACAACATTCCTGTGGCCACGTGAATGAAATTCAGATGCTTGGCAGCCGACTCATACTTACAACCATGTCCCGGGATCACACGATCATCCCTTTTGCAACCTCCTGACCAGCGGAGTCAACGAGGAAGCCTGATTCACTTAACAACCGTGTCACTTAACTGAACAACCGCAGGGATTCGCTTAACAACAGAGGCAAGAAAGCTTGTCGGGATGAGTCCCAAACTCACTGAACAAACTGCCTTGCTTAGCAACGGGAAAACTTGTGGTCGCAAGTCGAGGACCTCCTGTATTCCCTATAGTAAAATGGCATAACGAAATACGACTTTAATACATGCCAGCCAAGCCCCCACTTGAGGACTGGAGCTGCAGTCTTGTCCCACGGCTGTGAAATAAATCTTTTAGGGGTGTTTTCCCCCTCCTCCCCTCTGTTGAATTTTCCAATCTTATTCGGACCGATTTTCACTTTTTTCCTGGAAAAAAAAATTTTTTTTTTTTTTGCAAATCCTGCAAAAAAAACTTTCATTTAATTTCCCCATGCATGCTGCGCAGGGGGGTGATCTTTGGCCTTCTCTGTTTTATTTCATTTAAAAAAAAAATAACCGCCGGGGGAATGTGATATTAAGCTTGTTCTGATACAGCGTTGAAAATTCCTTAACAGCTCTCTCCGATGCCTCCTTCCCTTCTGGCCTCCCTCCCTCCCACCCCCTCCGATTCCTCTTTTCTATCTTCGTATTCCAGTCTTCTCACACACCCTGTTGCTTTTCCTAATGAAAAAAGAGAGAGAGAGAGAGGAGATTTAAGAACAAGAAGAACCTCCCCCAACCAACCCGAAAGGGAGAGAAAGCATTGTAAAAAAAAATCCAGAAACCTCTTGCCCTGCAGGTTAAACCCCCACCGTCTCCTACGAGAAATCTGCCAATGGGATAATTAATCCATTCCGCCAAGCACAACTACCCATGGCTGGCCCTATATTTGCTAATGGAATTCAATCAGGGTTTGCGTCCGCGTGGGTGGGTGGGTTGGGGGGGGGGCAGCACGTCGTTCTCACAATGGACATTGCTGTTTGGACTTGGCAGGAATGGGTGGGGGGGGGAACTGAGAGGGGAGCTTCCCCACTGCCAGGAGAACGTCAGGAGGCGGCTGGTGGGAATCTTGCCCGCTTAATGCTGCCCCCCCCCGGTCCCACCCGATATTAGCTGGGAGAAGTTAATCCTCTGACATTTCGCACAGCCAACGAGATTAAGGGTGGCAGATCAAGAGAGGCTTAACCAGGAAGGAAGAAATACACACCGCATAAGCCCATTCCCTAGACGTCAGAGATGAAGACTGTCTGCAAATTATGACATGGTGTAGGCATCTAACTATACGTTTGGATGCGATCCTGTTCCGGGTATCTACTAAGGTGGGGGAGATTCTAGGACCTACAAATCCAATCCCCCAACATTTGGAAGGAATCAGGCTGGTTCAAACATTTGGGAAGTCAGAAATCTCTAGGCCGGGCTACTTATTACACTCCCCACCAAAGCTATGATGGTGGTGTAGGCATCTAGCTATACGTTAGGCCTGATCTCTGTCCCTGCTAATGTGACTAGGTCAGGAGGCATTGTGGGATCTACAAAGCAACTTTTTCAATATTTGGAGTCAGGATAGTTTTTAGGTGTTTGGGAAGTCAGAAATCTCTAGTCCAAGCTACTTATTACACTCCCCGCCAGAGCTATGACATGGTGTAGGCATCTAACTATACGTTTGGATGCAATCCCTGTTCCAGGTATCTACTAAGGTATGGGAGATTCTAGGACCTACAAATCCAATCCCCCAACATTTGGAAGGAATCAGTCTGGTTCAAACATTTGGGAAGTCAGAAATCTCTAGGTCGGGCTACTTATTACACTCCCCCACCAAAGCTATGATGGTGGTGTAGGCATCTAGCTATACGTTAGGTCTGATCTCTGTCCCTGCTAATGTGACCAGGTCAGGAGGCATTCTGGGGCCTACAAATCCAATTTCCCAACATTTGGAAGAGGTCAGGATAATTTTAGATGCTTGGTGTTTCAGAAGTCTTTAGGCCGGGCTACATATTACACTTCCCACCAAGGATTTTTCCTTTCCCTGTCATGGGACCCTAGGACTCTGCAACTGTCATAAATCTGAGTCCATTGCAAAGCGTCTGGATTTTGATCATGTGACTATGGGGATGCTGCAACCGTCATAAGTGTGAAAATTGTTGTTTTTTTCAGTGTCGTTGTAATATTAAACCATCACTAATCGGTTGTTAAGTCAAGGAGTAGCTATAGTAGTGGCTGAGGTGGAGGAGAAGAACTTGCCCTGTTTTAGGAGCTTCCAGTTCTGACCGAGGCTTCCCGAGAGCCTGAAGCAAACTCCTTGTCCCAACAAAAACACCTTTTATTAATTTGCTGTGAATTCTGCTCGCTCACATCCAGCAAAGTCTTTCAAGGGAGGATTTACGGTCACAGACCTTATCTGGCTTGGAGAGCTGCCAAGATCTGCAAAACTTGGCAAGGAGTCTTAGAGAATCACGAACCATTTAAGCGAGCAAATTGTCTCCTGCAAACTCCACTCCCCTTTCGCTCCTCTTTTATTCCCTCTGGGAGGGGCCATTCACCCGTCCACCTGTGGCCTCACTCCCAAGTCGGCCCCTGTTCTTTAGCTCTTCCCTTCACCATTCTGCGCATGCGCACACTGGGAACAGGCTCCAGCTGTTCTTCTGCCTCACTGATGTCTGACTCCGAAGGCAGCTGATAACTGTCAGACGGCTCTGGCCCCCTCACTGCCTCCAACACAGAGCCTTCCTCAGAGCCTTCCCCAGACTCCAGGACTGGCCCATCTTCCTCCCCAACCCTCCTCACGGTCCGAATCTGCTGCCTCCTCCGCTGGCCACTGGCAAGCCACAACACTTCCCAAATGCCAGCTGGTCAGGATATCAGATGGCGAAATAAGCAAGCCCAATCCACCAGGCCTCATCCCGAGGTCTTAGAAGAGGTCTTCTCTCCAACCTTGTGCCCCTCCAGATGGATCTCCAGGGGATTAACACATTACATGGCAGGCTTCGCGTCACCAAGGACTAATCCTGCCCCAGAATGGCGACGGCACAAGGGATTGAAGGTAGATTGCAACACAATCTTCTTTTGGCCTTTCAGGCCAACTGTAATGTAGCTGGGTGAGAGCTCAGGTTGCGGTGCGATGGTTCAAGTCCCAACTGTGGGAGGGTTATCGACTCATAAAATCAGCTTCTCCTCGATAGGTTTCCCTTCAGCTCCCTCACTTCTTGACCATTTTTGAACAGTGTTGCTAGGAAGACCCTTTGATTGTCCACTCCTATCCAGTGGTGGAACTCAATCTTTTTTTTGCTACCGGTTCTGTGGGCGTGGCTTGGTGGGCGTGGCAGTGGGAAGGATACTGCAAAATCCCCCATTCCCTCCCCACTCTGGGGCCAACCCAGAGGTGGCATTTGCCGGTTCTCCGAACTACTCAACATTTCCGCTACCGGTTCTCCAGAACTGGTCAGAACCTGCTGGATTTCACCCTTGCTCCTGTCCCATGCAAGGCTGGCCAGTTTTAGATGACTGGGTCTGGATCAGTGGTGGGATTCAACTAATTTAACACCGGTTCTCTGCCATAATGACCAGCTGGGTAGGCATAGCTCGGTGGTCATGTGACAATGTAGCCATGGCCAACTCACGTCGATGGGCGCTTCGCCTTAGCTGTGACAATGGTAATAAGGGTTAACCGGAGAGGCAGTTTCTGTAAGCAGGGCAATAAAGATGAGGCTAGAAGCAACACCAGAGTGTTTCCTTCCTGCCTTCCTTACAGGATTAGCCCTGCAAAGTGGGGAAAAAAATAAAATAAGATATCTTCCAACAACCGGTTCTCCGAACTGCTTAGAAATTTACGAACCGGTTCTCCCAAATAGGTGCGAACCGGCTGAATCCCATCACTGGCCTGGATCTTGCCCAATGATCTCTCCTTTGTGAAGCCAAACTCATTCCCTTGAAAGGCCATGCTGGTGAGGAGGAAGAGGAGGTGGGAGAAGAGGTCAAGACGAGGAGAGAGGCATTTGAGGGGGGGGGGAATGGTCTCCACCCTTGCAGAATCTGGCAGAAATGTTTAGTGCAATGGGCTTGCCGATAGAGCAACACTTGTGAGCATGTGTTACCGACAGAAGAGAATAGTCTCAGGATTGAACAGTGAGGTCCTTGGGGGGTCTCCGAGCTGGGTGGTTTCCTTGCAGACGTTTCATGACCCAAGTAGGTAACATCAACAGTGCTAGAAAGGGGGATTGCAGAGGTGAGGAAGAGGAGGGAGAGAAGGGAGGGTAAGAGGAAGAGAGGAGGAGGAGGAGGAAGAGGACTGTGGGGTCCTTGGGGCTCTCTGAGCTTGGTAGTTTTCTTACAAATGTTTCATGACCCAACTAGGTAACATCATCAGTCCTTTTACTGATCACTTAGCATTCATAACTAGCACAGATGATATTATCCAGTTGGGCAGGAAAACAACCAAGCTCAGAGAGCATCAAGATGTAAAATCCTCCTCCTCCTCCCTCCTCCTCCTCCTCCTCCTCCTCCTCCTCTTTTCCTCCTCCTTCTCTTTTTCCTCCTTCTCCTCCTCCTCTTTTCCTCCTCCTTCTCTTTTTCCTCCTCCTCCTATTCTTCTTCTTCCTCCTCCTCTTTTCCTCCTCCTCCTCTTTTTCCTCCTCCTCCTCTTCCTATTCTTCTTCCTCCTCCTCTTCCTCCTCCTCCTTCTCTTTTTCCTCCTCCTCCTCCTCTTCCTCCTCCTCCTCCTCCTATTTTTCTTCTTCCTCCTCCTCCTCTTCCTCCTCCTCCTTCTCTTTTTCCTCCTCCTCCTCCTCCTCCTCCTCCTCCTATTTTTCCTCCTCCTCCTCCTCCTCCTCCTCCTCCTCCTCCTCCTCCTCCTCCTCCTCCTCCTCTTTTTCCTCCTCCTCCTCCTCCTCCTCCTCCTCCTCCTCCTCCTCCTCCTCCTCCTCTCCTCCTCCTCCTCCCTCCTCCTCCTGATAGTTTGGGGGTGGTGGTCACAAAATGCCTTCAAGCAAACCCCTAAGGTCAGTGAGCACCAGAGATCCCACAACTTGTGTGTTTGTGTGTACATGTGTGTGAGAAACAAGGCAAAGCAGAGACCATCAGACATTTTAGTCCATATTTTTTCTCTCTCTTTTGCAAAAGCTCAGAAGCAAAGTTACGTTTCGCTCCAAAAGTTTCTTCAAAACGGGGTCCTGTCCCTCCCTCCCTCCCTCATGATTTAATAGCAGTCTCTCTCTCTCTCTCTCTCTCTCTCTCTCTCTCTCTCTCTCTCTCTCTCTCTCTCTCTCGGCAACATAATTCTTCTTCTTTTAAATTAGCATTCATTGAGTGATGACCTAAAAGGCCAAGGGAAAACCTCCATGCAGTCTGGAGAAATCAGCCAGAATGATATATAAGCATAAATATCTGGGCACGAAGCCACGGAATATCACTAGATAGAAACCTGCCCAAGTGGAATGCTGTGGATGATGTATTTTTAATTCCATCTCTCTCTGTCTCTCATTCTCTTTCTCATTTTCTCTCTTCTCTCATTCTATCCTTCATTTTCTCTATTTCCCCCTTGCCTTCTCTGTCTCATTCTCTCACTCTCTCTCTCATCCTCATTCTCTCTCTCTCATTCTATCCTTCATTCTCTCCCTCTCTCTCATTCTACCCTCCCTCTTTTTCCCATTCTATCATTCATCTCTCTCTGTCTCTCATTCTCTTTCTCATTTTCTCTCTTCTCTCATTCTATCCTTCATTTTCTCTATTTCCCCCTTGCCTTCTCTGTCTCATTCTCTCACTCTCTCTCTCATCCTCACTCTCTCTCTCATCCTCATTCTCTCTCTCTCATTCTATCCTTCATTCTCTCCCCTCTCTCATTCTCTCTCTCTCGCATTCTCTCCCTTTCACCTTCTCTCTCTCTCTCTTCTCTCATTCTACCCTTCATTTTCTCTCTCTCACATTTTTCTTTTCTCTCTCATTCTATCATTCATTCTCTTTCCCTCTTTCCTTCTTTGTCTTGTTCTCTCATTCCCTCTCATTGTCACTCTCGTGATAAAAATTCGGATGGTTGGCAACTGACTCAGATTTCAGATTTCAGATTTTATTAACATTTGTAGGCCGCCCTTTTCCCTGAGGGGACTCAGGGCGGCTCACATAAAATCAGGGGGGGGGGGGGAAATACAACAATGGACATAGACACATATAATAAAAGTAATAAGCAACATACATTCATCATTCGGGAGGGGCAACTATCCTTGTCCCCAGGCCTGACGGGCTAGCCAGTTCTTCAAGGCTGTGCGGAAGGCCTGGACGGTGGTGAGGGTACGAATCTCCACGGGGAGTCATATTTAATTTTTATATTTATATTTATGACGATTTCGGTGTCCTGGTGTGTGTGTGTCACATGAACTCCTTTTCTGAGCTTCCGAAAAGCAAAGTCAATGGGGAAGCCAGATTCACTTAACGACCTTGTAACTAACTTGACAACTGCAGTGATTCACATAACAACTATTGCCAGAAAGGTCCTGCTCTGTTCTGTTCTACTCTTTCTAATCCATTTTTTCTATTCTATTCTATTCTATTCTATTCTATTCTATTCTATTCTATTCTATTCTATTCTACTCTACTCTACTCTACTCTCTATTCTCTATTCTCTATTCTCTATTCTCTATTCTCTATTCTCTATTCTCTATTCTCTATTCTCTATTCTCTATTCTCTATTCTCTATTCTCTATTCTCTATTCTTTTCTCTTCCATTTCATTCCACTCATCTCCTCTCTTCACCACTCTCCACTCTATTCTCTACTCTTTCTATTCCATGTTTTCTATTCTATTCTACTCTACTCTACTCTACTCTACTCTACTCTACTCTACTCTACTCTACTCTACTCTACTCTACTCTACTCTATTCTCTATTCTTTTCTCTTCCATTCCATTCCACTACTCTCCTCTCCTCTCTCCACTCCTCTCCACTCTATTCTGTACTCTTTCTATCCCATGTTTTCTTTTCTTTTCTTTTCTATTCTATTCTATTCTATTCTATTCTATTCTATTCTATTCTATTCTATTCTATTCTATTCTATTCTACTCTACTCTATTCTCTATTCTTTTCTCTTCCATTCCATTCCATTCCATTCCACTCCTCTCCTCTCTCCACTCCTCTCCACTCTACTCTCTACTCTTTCTATTCCATGTTTTCTACTCTACTCTACTCTACTCTACTCTACTCTACTCTACTCTACTCTACTCTACTCTACTCTACTCTACTCTACTCTACTCTACTCTACTCTACTCTATCCTCTATTCTTTTCTCTTCCACTACTCTCCTCTCCTCTCTCCACTCCTCTCTTGCTTGTCAGATCAAAGGGGATCACGTGACCACAGGACGCTGCAAGTGTCATAAATATGAGTCGGTTGCCAAGGCATCCGAATTTTGATGATGGGACCATAGAAATTCTGCTATGGTCGGAAGTGTGAAAAATGGTCCTAAGTCCCCTTTTTAAGCAACGTTGTAACGGTCACCAAATGAACTGTTGTAAATTGAAAATTACCTGTATCTGCAGGTAATTTGTATCCTGTTATCTTCTGCCTCCAGGTATTTCTGCGTTCCTATTATACTTTCATGCACGTTAAGACCCAAATGGTCTTCCTCTTGTCTGAAAGAAGAGGGGGGGGGGTTCAACCTATTCTCCAATGGCATAGGGTTTGAGCTTGAGCAGGGGGTTAGGATAGATGACCTCCAAGGTTCCTTCCAGCTCTGTTATCCTGCAATTCTGTCCGGGTCTCCTGCTTGAGCAGGGGGTTGGACTAGAAGATCTCCAAGGTCCCTTCCAATTCTTATTCTTTCAGGGTCTCCTGCTTCAGCAGGGGGTTGGACTAGATGACCTCCAAGGTCCCTTCCAATTCTTATTCTTTCAGGGTCTCCTGCTTGAGCAGGGGGTTGGACTAGATGACCTCCAAGGTGCCTTCCAGCTCTGTTATCCTGCAATTCTGTCAGGGTCTCCTGCTTGAGCAGGGACTGGACTAGAAGACCTCCAAGGTCCCTTCCAATTCTTATTCTGTCAGGGTCTCCTGCTTGAGCAGGGGGTTGGACTAGAAGACCTCCAAGGTCCCTTCCAGCTCTGTCCTTTGGAAAGCTGGATGGCCTCACTCGGCAAAAACGGTGCTGCGGCAAAGAGCTCTAATTAAAGATCAGCCCGATATCATTTGCCAGACGAGGGGGGGGGGGCAGGGGGAGGGAGGGACTGGGGGAGCAAAGGCAGCAGTTCAACCCTTGTGATGGGTTGGCACTGAGCCCAGCATACCTGCAAGGCAGCTTGGCTAACCCAAATCCTTGGAGGATGGGGAAACTCGGGTTCTGCTCGGGTCCAAGCCGCTGCCCCGAGGTGAATCAGGCTGGTGATCTCATTTTTGGCCTCGAGGTTGTAAGACAGGGCGGGTTGCGTTTCTCGCTGCCATAGGATTTGGACACACTGGGAGGAAAAGAGAAAAGGAGGGGGACCCCATCCCAAGCTCCCGAGTCCTTTTGAGGACCTCCCTTGTCCTTCTTGTTCTTGAACTACATAGGCTGAATTCTTCTCCTTCCTTCAGATGCCCTCTTCCTCTTCCTCTTTATTTTATCTTCCCTTCCTCTTTATCCATCTTCTTCATCTCTCCTCCCCCTCCTCTTCCTCCTCCCCCTTCCCAACTTCCTTCTCCCTCCTTTAAAGGCCATTCCCCTTCTCTTTCCTTTCCTTCTCCATATTTATTGTCTGTTTCTCTACATTTGTCTGTCTGTCTGTCCATCAGTCTATCCATCCATCCACCTACCCACCCATCTATTATCTGTCATATATCATCCATCCATCCATCCATCCATCCATCCATCCATCTTCTATCTATCTATCTATCTATCTATCTATCTATCTATCTATCTATCTATCTATCTATCTATCTATCTATCTATCTATCATCTATCTATCTATTATCATCTTTCATCTGTCTATCTGCCTATGTGTCTGTCTGTCTGTCTTTTGGTCGGTCTGTCTGTCTGTCTCTCTCTCTCTACCTACCTACCTACCTATCTCCATCCATTATCTCTCTCTCTATCATCCCCATCCATCCCCATCCATCCATCCATCCATCCATCCATCCATCCATCCATCCATCCATCCATCTATCTATCTCCATCTCTCTCTCTCCATTCATTATCTCTCTCTCTCTATCCCCATCCATCTCTCTCTCTATATCTATCTATCTATCTATCTATCTATCTATCTATCTATCTATCTACTATCTATCTATCTATCTATCTATCTATCTATCTATCATCTATCTATCTATCATCTATCTATCTATCTATCTATCTATCTATCTATCTATCTATCTATCTATCTATCTATCTATCTATCTTCTATCATCTTTCATCTGTCTATCTGCCTATGTGTCTGTCTGTACCTATTTTTGCACAACTGTTGGTCAAGAATTAAAACAATATTAAAATACCTCCCAATTTTTCATCATTGTCCTGTTATTGCCTTCTTTTAAAAGTAAGATTTGTGAAATTCAGTCTTCATCTATCACCATCTGGCTATCTTTCCATTCTTTCTCTCAATCCTTCTATCCTTCTCTTTCTTTAAATTCATTTATCCATCTATCTATTCAACCATCTCTCAATCCTATTCTTCCATCTCTCTCTCTCTTTATCCATCTCTGCATCCTTCTATCCTTCCATCTCTCTCTCTCATCTCTTTCTATATTTTATCATGTAATTATTTTTAGTTACATTCTCATTATTAATCATTCCATTATCATTATTATTGTGAACATTATCATTAATGCTATAATTATTATTAATGTCTTCTTCATTATTGTTAGTCATTGTAAAGAGAGAAAGAAGGTGGCTTGGATATGTTTGTAAAAATAATAGAAGTGGGGATAAAAATAAGGAAATAAATTATTAAAGTAATCTTCATTATTGTTAATAAAGCCATTATGATCATTATTAATCCAAAATTGAGCCAAGGTGG
>NW_028261384.1:5234165-5244165 GCF_051295495.1 Thamnophis sirtalis
CTCCCCACCTTCCCTCTCTCTCTCCTTCTCTCCCTCTCCTTCTCTCCCTCTCCTTCTCTCTCTCCCCACCTTCTCTCTCTCTCTCCTTCCCTCTCTCTCCTTCTCTCTCTCTCTCCTTCTCTCTCTCCCCCATCATTCCTCTCTCTCTCCCTCTCTCTCTCCCTCCTTCTCTCTCTCCTTCTCTCTCTCTCCCCCTCCTTCTCTCTCTCTCCTTCTCTCTCTCTCCCCCTCCTTCTCTCTCTCCTTCTCTCTCTCCTTCTCTCTCTCCTCTCTCTCTCTCCCCTCCTTCTCTCTCTCCTTCTCTCTCTCTCCCCCTCCTTCTCTCTCTCTCCTTCTCTCTCTCTCCCCCTCCTTCTCTCTCTCCTTCTCTCTCTCTCTCTCCCTCCTTCTCTCTCTCTCCTTCTCTCTCTCTCCTTCTCTCTCTCTCTCTTTCCTCCTCCCCTCTCATTATTTTGATTTTTCAACGGGCGGATGGGCTGTTCGGCAGCACTGCAGAGTGCCTGGCCTCGTCCAAGGATTTAATGAGTGCCTCATTAAGGGGGAAATCAGAGATATGAGTCGGCTTCCTGCAGCCGCAAAAAACTATATATCTTATTTTTTGTCCTTCTAGGAGTGGGTGGGAGTTTGGCAAATCCTTCTTCCACCTCCCCCATTTATTCGTACCCATCTCATACGTACTCATGTTTATTCTTCTACCTATTATCTTGCAAACGATTGACGAATAAAGTAAAATAAATAAATTTCTCGCATTTTCAGCCCTGTTTTCCAACCATTTTGGAGGAAGTTTTGCTCAACCGTCTGACCTACGAACCATAGAAAGAAATTTGGCTGGGAGGTAAACAGACCGTCCTCGACTTACGACCCCAATGGAGCCCAACGTTTCCTTGGCTAAGCGAGTTAAAAGTGAGTTTTGCCCCGTTTAGCCCTGGTGGTTAAGTGAATCAACGCCATTGTTCACTGAGTCACGCAGTTGTTAAGTGAATCTGGTTTCCCAACAAGCAAAGTTAATAGGAAACCAGATTGGTGTGATTCACTTAACAACTGCAGTGGTCCACTTAACAACGGTGGCAAAAAAGTTGCAAAATTGGACATGACTCACTTAATAACTGCCTTGCTTAGCCATGGGAATTCTGGTCCAGATTGTGGTCATAACTCGAGGACTAACTGTTTATCACATTTCACTTAAACTTAAATTATTGTAATGTCGCTTTATTTGTGTTTCTAAAGTATAGAATTAAAAGCAGTTGAAGGCTGCAAGATTCTCTGTTTTTATTGCATTTGCTCCTTCCCATGATAGGCGAAAGGAAGCATTTAAAGATAATTGATTGTCTTTTGATATTTAGTGCATTAATTTATTGTTATATTAGATAGTCTGGATCTGCTAAAAAAAATTCTAGTAAGCAGTTTTGGCCTTTAGGGAAAAGGAGTACGGCCATCGTGGAGCCCCAAGTTTCTGTTGCTAAGTAAGGACTTCCACTTCCAGAATCCCCCATCCATCATGCTTTAACAGGGGAGGACTTCCACTCCCAGAATCCCCCAGCCAGCTATGCTTTAAGAGGGGTGGGCTTCCACTCCCCAGAATCCCCCATCCAGCTATGCTTTAAGAGGGGAGGACTTCCACTCCCCAGAATCCCCCAGCCAGCTATGCTTTAAGAGGGGTGGGCTTCCACTCCCCAGAATCCCCCATCCAGCTATGCTTTAAGAGGGGTGGCTTCCACTCCCCAGAATCCCCCATCCAGCTATGCTTTAAGAGGGGAGGACTTCCACTCCCCAGAATCCCCCAGCCAGCTATGCTTTAAGAGGGGTGGGCTTCCACTCCCCAGAATCCCCCAGCCAGGATGCTTTAAGACGGGAGGAGTTCCACTTCCAGAATCCCCCATCCAGCGTGGTTTAAGATGGATAGACTTCAACTCCCAGAATACCCCAGCCAGCATGATTTAAGACGGGGGGGGGGGGGCTTCCACTCCCAGAATTCTGTATTTGGAAATCTTAAAAATGTGTAGATTTTAAGTCTCAGAATTCGCTTGCCGACTGGGGAATTCTGGGAGTTGAAGTCCTCCCTTCTTGAGATGCACCGATATACACAGGAAGAGGACAAGCACCAAGAACTTTGTTCTACCGAACTTGACACAAACCTACCACAAAATCCAGCTTTTCATTTTGGGAAGAAAAAAAAAAGAGAGAGAGAGAGAGGAGAAAATGGCAAAATTCCCCAAACCTCGTGTCTCTTGACGTTCAAACTGTGACGCACATAACGGCCAGTAATCTTTTACCAAGTTTGTGCGTCAGAAAAAGAGACTTTTATCCCGTACCAAATGATTAATACAATTATGAACATGCGGGAAAGGAAGGAGAATGGTAGGGGGTGATTGCAAAGGTTACAATAGCACTCATTTCCCCAAATATTCTTAATAATAATTTCCTGGCATGCAGGCTGGCTGCAAATATATATATATATCCCTTTATTTATTTATCAGCACAAATAAACACGCGCACACACACACACATATATATGTGTGTGTGTGTGTGTCTCTGTGTGTGTTTTTTTTAATTTGTGCTGATAAATAAATAAAGGGAGACTAGTATAGATCTATTTCAAGCTATTTAGCTCTCATCAGCTAGCCATACCCTTACTGGGATTTGAATTTTTTTCTATTTGTGCTGATAAATAAATAAAGAGAGACTAATATAGATCTATTTCAAGATATATATATATATATATATACACACATACATACATACATATATAAATTATATATTAAAATTATATATTAAAATTACCACCACGATCATAGTGCTAATCTTGATGATTGGAGGGGCCAAAACGAGACTCTTTGCATTTGCTCGGTGTATTTATTCATATTTTTGCTTGACAGGAAACCGGACTTTGATCTTCTTTTCCTCATTAGAAGAGGATCAGTCACAACCCATCAGATCCAAGATCCTGATGAAATTAAATTAGATTAAAGCCCAAGACACTGAGCCCTTATCTAACAAAATGAAATTCAGGGGTGAGAAAAGTAAGGTTCTGCATTTAGCCAAGAAAAACCAAATGCACAGGTATAGCATAGGTAGCTCAATAGCGGTATCTGCAAGAGGGATATTGGAATCCTAGTGGACGACCATTTAAATAGGAGCCAGCCGTGTGCAGCAGCTGCCAAAAAAGCCAACACAGTTCTAGGCTGCATCAACAGAGGGAGAGAATCAAGATCACCTGAAGAGGTTAATACCACTTTATAAGGCCTTGGTAAGGCCACACTTGGAATATTTGCACTCAGTTTTGGTCACCACGATGTAGAAAAGATGTGGAGACTCTGGAAAGTGTGCAGATAAGAGCAACAAAGAGAATTAGGGACTGGAGGCTAAAACATATGAAGAACGGTTGCAGGAACTGGGTACGTCTAGTTTAATAGAAAGAAGGACTCGGGGACACATGATAGCAGTCTTCCAATATCTCAGGGGTTGCCACAAAGAAGAGGGAGTCAAACTATTCCCCCAAGGCACTTGAGGGCAGGACAAGAAGCAATGGGTGGAAACTAATCAAGGAGAGAGCAACTTAGAACTAAGGAGGAATTTCCTGACAGTGAGAACAATTAATCAGTGGAACAGAAATTGCCTCCAGAAGTTGTCAATGCCCCAACACTGGAAGTTTTCAAGAAGATGTTTGATAACCATTTGTCTGAAGTGGTGTAGGTTATCTGCCTAGTCAGGGGGTTGGACTAGAAGACCTCCAAGGTCCCTTCCAATTCTGCTACTGTACTGGAAAGAGGGAAAGACTTTACTTATGAAAGATTTAGGAACAAAGATGGCCATAAGTCACTTTTTTCAGTGCTGTTATAACTTCAAACGGTCATTCAGTGAACCGTTGTAAGTTAAGACTATCTGTATTGGGCGATCGATTGGTCCTTCTTAAGAGGAGAGCGCTGATCATTGGGTTTAGATTGAGATAGATTTGTCACACCAGTGGAGATGACAGATTATTGCAGGTGATATAAAAGGGGGTCCTTGACTACAACAGTTCGCTTAGTGACCTTTCAAAGTTGTGGACATTGAAAAAATAATCGAATAGTAAACTGCAAAAGCAGAATATAAAATGATATTATATTGTTATGTTGTTTGTGTTTTTACCTGTTTTGTTTTTGTATTTTTTTCTTGTTTTTCCCCTCCTTTTTCTCTTTTCTCTTTTTTTTACTTGTGGTTTTTAAACTTGAAAATGTTCAATAAAAACTATTTAAGAAAAAGGAAAGAAAAAAGTGAGTGACCTGTGATTGTTTTTTTTTACACTGATGACTGATGCAGTATCTCCACTGTCACGCAATCAAAATTCCCACCCTTGGCAACTGACTCATACTTATGACGGTGGCAGTCTTATGGTCACTTTTGTGACCTTCCGACAAGTGAAGCCAATGGGAAGCACTTTCCGCTAATATCCGTATGATCAAGTTAACAAACACTGTGATTCGCTTAACAACTGGGGCAGGAAAGGTCATAAAACGGGGCAAAACTCACTTAAGAACTCTTTTGCTTAGCAATGGAAATTTGCGACTCAATTGTACTAATAAGTCGAGAGACTCCCTCTGACGTGTTCCTGGGTTCTTGTTTTTTTTTAAATTATTATTTCTTTATTATTCTTCATCTTTCATTCTCTTTGTTTAGTTTCCAGCTTGGTGTGCTAAGGTTTGTTATTCCAATTCTGCAAATTCCCTCCCTCTCAAGTTTGCAATGAAAATAGTTTTGGAACACAACACAACAATAGAATAGAATAGAATAGAGTAGAGTAGAGTAGAGTAGAGTAGAGTAGAGTAGAGTAGAGTAGAGTAGAACAGAACAGAACAGAACAGAATAGAATAGAATTGGTTAGAATAGGGTAGGGTAGGGAAGGATATGGAACAGAACAGAACATAATAGAATATAGTGAAATAGAGTAGAATATAATAGAATACAGTAGAGTAGAATAGAATAGAACAGAATAGAATAGAATACAGAGTAGAGTAGAGTAGTGGAATAGAATAGAATAGGGTAGGGTAGAATGGTTCCACCACAAATCCGCGAAGCCCTTATCCGTGGAGACATAAGCGCGAAGACTAATTCGCGTCGTTCTAAGCGCTAAGGAAAAACACGACCCTACCGCGATGACATAATCGCGGAGGGCAAATTTGCGCATTCCCAAGCACTCAGTATCCTAAACCTAACCCTAAACCTAACCCTAACCCTAACCCTTAACCCTAAAACAAACCCCTAAACCTAATCCTAACGCTTACCTTAATTGAAGTCGGCTTTCTGCCGGGGTGCTGTTTTAAAGCGCCCTTCTGTTGCCGTGCTGTTGTCGTGGCGGTGATGACGTGCGGTGATGACGTCGCGGCTTTAGCACTGGGATTTTATCACCGCGATTTTGACGAGCGCGGTTTTGTCGTGCCACGGGGTAGAATAGGGTAGGGAAGGATATGGAACGGAACAGAACAGAACAGAATAGAATAGAATACAGAGTAGAGTAGAATAGAATAGAATAGGGTAGAATTGGGTAGAACAGGGTAGGGAAGGATAAGATAAATGGAACAGAATAGAACAGAACAGAATGGAATAGAATGGAATAGAATGAAATAGAATGGAATAGAATGGAATAGAATGGAATAGAATAGAGTAGAATAGAGTAGAATAGAATACAGTAGAGTAGAATAGAATAGTTTAGAATAGGGTAGGGAAGGATATGGAACAGAACAGAACAGAACAGAGCTGGAAGGGACCTTGGAGATCTTCTAGTCCAACCCCCTGCTCAACCAGGAGACTTGGCCTGTACCATATCAGACAAACGGCTATCCAACATCTTCTTAAAGACTTCCAGTGTTGGAGAGTATTCACAACTTCTGGAGGCAACTTCTGTTCCACTGATTCATTGTTCTAACTGTCAGGAAATTCCTCCTCAGTTCTAAGTTGCTTCTCTCCTTGATTAGTTTCCACCCATTGCTTCTTGTTCTACCCTCAGGTGCCTTGGAGAATAGCTTGACTCCCTCTTCTTTGTGGCAACCCCTGAGATACTGGAAGACTGCTATCCTGTCTCCCCTAGTCCTTCTTTTCATTAAACTAAGACATATCCAATTCCTGCAACCGTTCTTCATATGTTTTAGCCTCCAGTCCCCAAGTCCTCTTGGTTGCTCTTCTCTGCACTTTTTCCAAAGTCTCTTCATCTTTTTTACATCGTGGCAACCAAAACTGGATGCCGTATTCAGTTGTGGTCTTACTAAGATAGTGCAAGTTAAACAGATGTTGCCCAGAAACCGAGCAAAGTTATTTTTTATTCTGTTGTGCTTCCTTGAGGTCCCCAAGTGTGCATGGATAAGGTTGCAAAAGGCAGGTGTAGCTTCGTTTTGTGGTCTGCATATCACCACAATCGCAAAGGGAAGAAGCCATCAGATATCCCCCCCCCAAAATTTTCAGAGTATCTCTGGCCCTGATGCACCA
Source organism: Thamnophis sirtalis (assembly GCF_051295495.1). Classification (NCBI taxonomy): domain Eukaryota; kingdom Metazoa; phylum Chordata; class Lepidosauria; order Squamata; family Natricidae; genus Thamnophis; species Thamnophis sirtalis. Next base: position 5,240,625 of record NW_028261384.1, read on the forward strand.
TGTGCCAATGTTGTAAGTCGAGGACCATTCACCGAACTGAGTGACAATGTGTTATTTCATACAGGGAGTCCTCAAACTTACAACGTTCAGCCAGCAACCATTCAAAGTTACAACAGCATTGGGGGGGGGGGAAGTGCCAGGATCATTTTTCACACTTACGACTGTCAAAACCTCTCTGTAGTCACGGGATCAAAACTCAGTTGTGCTTGGCTACTGACTCGTATTTATGACGGTTGCAGCATCCTCTTTTTTGTGACCCCTTAGGAAGCGAAGTCTATGGGGAAACCTGATTCACTTAACGGGTCAGCGATTCGCTTCACAACGGTGGCAAGAGAGGTTGCAAAATGGGGCAAAACTCCCTGAGCAACTTAACGCTCAACAGCCAAAATTTGGGGCATCGATTGCGGTCGTAAGTCGAGGTCTAACCATATGTGTATTTGACACCCCCCCCCCCCACCCAAACGGTCCCTTTTAATTAAACGCCACTGGCATTTTTTCACCTCCACAAATCTTTTCCGGAAGCTCTCGGTTGTGCCTCCAAGAAATACCAGGTTTAATATTCAATTAATTGGCTTGGGATTTAAGGGGAGGGATTTTGATCTCCGGGTGGGCTTAGCATCTAAGGCTGGGCTCAGGCTGGGAAGCTGCTGGGAATGTCAAATCTGGAGGTGGCAAAAGCCTCTGGGACAGGCGGGCAGAATTCTGGCCTCTCCTGACAGCTGCCCATAAATCTCCCTTTTTTTAGCCCTGGGGAGGAGGCTGAAGGTTGGATCACCCAGAAATAATTCAGCTTTGATTGTCTCCTGGATCAGCAGCCCCCATAATGCAGTTGCCCTGATGATGGTCATTTTGGTTTTCCTTCCTTCCTTCCGTCCTTCTTTCTTTCTTTTTTTCCTTCCTTCCTTCCTCCTTCTCATCTTCTGTCTCTTTCCTCCCTCCCTCCCTCCTTTCCACACTCCATCTCCTCCCTCCTTCCCTCCCTCCCCCTTCTTACCTTCCTGTCTTTTTCCTTACTTACTTCCTCCCTCCCCTCCCCCTCCATTCTTTCCACCTTCCATCTCCTCCCTCCCTTCTTCTCATCTTCCTCTCTCTTTCCTTACTTCCATCCTCCCTTCCCCTCCCCATCCCTTCTTTCCACCTCCCATCTCCTCCCTCCCTCCCTCCCTTCTTCTCGTCTTCCTCTCTCTTTCCTTACTTCCATCCTCCCTTCCCCTCCCCATCCCTTCTTTCCACCTCCCATCTCCTCCCTCCCTTCTTCTCGTCTTCCTCTCTCTTTCCTTCCTTCCTTCCTCCCTCCCTCCCTCCCCACTCCCTTCTCACCTTGTCTCTTTCCTTCCTTTCTTCCTTCCTCCCCTCCCCCCTCCCTTCTTTCCCCCTTCTGTCTCCTCCCTCCCTTCTTCTGACCTTCCTGGCTCCTTCCTTCCTTCCTTCCTTCCTTCCTTCCTTCCTTCCTTCCTTCCTTCCTTCCTTCCTTCCTTCCTTCCTTATTTCCCAACCCTCACCACTTAGGCAAGCTCATTCGTCAGTCATAACTCACTGAACCCTATTTAGGTATCTTTCTTTTCCTTTCTCCTTCCTCGCTTCTCCTTTTTCCTGTTCTTCTTTCATCCCCCCCCCTCTCTCTTTTCGGAATTTCTCTTTATGTTTCTGCAGTTTTTTCTCCCAAAAATTATAGATGGCCAAAGTAAACAGCCCAACACCGCCAGGAATGGCTCGGCCATGGAAGAGGCAAAGAGGCAGAGAGAGATGCACAGCCTTTCTTCTCTGCTCCTCAATGCAGAGGATTCTTTTTCCTTACAAAATAAATAGCATTATTTCATATGTGTGGGCCACGCCTGGCCATGTTCCCAGAAGCAGAGAGAGATGCATCCATAAACAGGCTCATTGTTAAGGAGTAGAGCTCACATTTCAGCTTCTTTTCCGAGGAGGCACCTGCCCCAGCCCTGCTCCTTCCTTACGCTGCGTCTTCTCTCTCTCCCTCTTCTCTTTTCTCTCCCTCCCTCTCATTCTTTTTCACATTCTCTCTTTCCCTTTCATTATCTCTCTCTTCTCTCTTTCTCCCCTCTCTCCCTCCATCTGTCCCTTTCCTCTCTCTTTCTCCCCTCCCTCCCTACTTCTACCTCCCTCTCTGTCTCTGTCCCTGTCTCCCTCTCTCTCTTCTCTCCCTCCCTACTCTCTACCCCCCCTCTCTCTCTCCTCTCTCTCTTCTCTCTCTTCCTCTTTCTTTCTCCCCTCCCTCCATCTGTCCCTCTCCTCTCTCTCTCTCTTTCCCCCTCCCTCCGTCTCTCTTTCTCTCTCCATCTTTCTCTCTCCTCTCCCCTCCCCTCTCTTTCTCCCCTCCCTCCATCTGTCCCTCTCCTCTCTCTCTCTCTCTTTCCCCCTCCCTCCATCTCTCTTTCTCTCTCCCTCTTTCTCTCTCCTCTCCCCCTCCCCCTCTCTTTCTCCCCTCCCTCCATCTGTACCTCTCCTCTCTCTCTCTTTCTCCCTCCCTCCATCTCTCTACCTCCCTCTCTCTGTCTCTCTCTCCTCTCTCTCTCTCTTCTCTCCCTCCCTCTTTCTTTCTCTTTCTTTCTCTCTCTCTCTTCCTCCCTCCCCCTCCCTCCTTCTCTCTCTCTCACACACATCGGGAAACAGACACAATGTGGGTCTTCCTGGATTGCTTCTCCAGAAGACCAAGCGGATGGCCGATGGCATTTTGTGTGTTTGCTGTTTGTGAAGGATTCCTCTTTTCTTCCAGGAAGGTTTTGAGATCTTTCTCATCAGGATCTTTTTTGGGATGTAATGAGCATCCCAATTCCCTTCAAGCACTGATGATGTTACCTAGTTGGGTCATGAAACGCCTGCAAGAAAATCACCAAGCTCAGAGAGCATCAAGGACCCCCCCAGTTGTTCTCCTCCTCCTCTTTCCTCATCCATAAATTAATTGAACTGATATGCCTCCCCCTCTCACATTATCTATGTGGCTCTAATCATTGCCCTGCAAAACCAAAGGGGAAAACACGCATTAAAAGCTCTTTAAAAATAAGGCTTTACATTAAAACCCCACAATCGGCAAGCTTGGGCGTGGGGTGGGTGGGTTTCAAAGAAAGATGCTTCCTTGATGGAATTAGGCAATATATCTGCATTTTGTTTGTCCCCCTCCCCCACCATTGCAACCCCTCCCCCTCCTGGGCCATTCTTTAGAGAGGGGTGGCCCATCTGCAAAGGGGATTTTTATCAGGAAAATACAATGTCTGCTGTAAAGATGATAAGCTTTTCTCTTTCTTATAAAGATTGTTTATTTCCCGTTTTCCCTCCCTGCTGTCTAGAAAAGATTCGGGCAGACGGTTAACCGCAGAGAATTTTAACTCCACCCTAGGAGGAGCACTCGCAAAGCAAGATTTAAAGTTAAAAAAAAAAAACTTGCAAAAAGTTAGCCAAACCCTTAAAAAAAAGTTTCCTTAACAAGATTTCACACCAACTGGTTGCCTGCAAAAGGAAAACAAAAAAATGTAGTAAAGATGAACAGAGTTGTTTAAAACAATACAGAAAAGAATATAGA
>NW_028261384.1:5249165-5259165 GCF_051295495.1 Thamnophis sirtalis
AGCTGACTGTTATCTGCAGTTCAGCGGTTCTAATCTCACCGGCTCAAGGTTGACTCAGCCTTCCATCCTTCCGAGGTGGGTGAAATGAGGACCCGGATTGTTGTTGGGGGCGATATGCTGACTCTGTAAACTGCTTAGAGAGGGCTGAAAGCCCTATGAAGCGGTATATAAGTCTAACTGCTATTGCTATTGCTATTGCTATTATGAAAATATTCAAGAGTATTGAATCCAAGTATTCAAGATTTTGAACTAACTTAAGAACGTTTAAAACTCGCTTAGCATCTCCTGGTGATGCGATCATCATTTGTGATCTTCCCAGCCAGCTTCCCAACAAGCAAAGTCCATGGGGAAAGCCAGATTTGCTTAACGACTTGACTGGTTCACTTAACAACTGTAGACTTTTGCTGAAAAACCATGGGGGGAAAAGGCCATAAAGCATAGCAGTTATATACCGCTTCATAGGGCTTCCAGCCCTCTCTAAACAGTTTACAGAGTCAGCATATTGCCCCCAACAACAATCTGGGTCCTCATTTTACCCACCTCGGAAGGATGGAAGGCTGAGTCAACCTTGAGCCGGTGAGATTTGAACAGCCGAACTGCAGAACTGCAGTCAGCTGAAGTAGCCTGCAGTGCTGCATTTAACCACTGCGCCACCTTGGCTCTATAAAATGGGGCAAAACTGAGCTTTGGGCCTCTATTGTGGTTGTTAGTCAAGGACCACCTGTATGGTTTTTGAGTGGGGTTGCTAAGCAATCAGTAGTAAGTCTGGGACCGCTTGTAATATCCTACCAGGTGCAGCAACATACCATTCATTTGTCACCTTGGAAGCGGTGTGTGATGCTTCCAAAGATATCGCTTGGATTTTTCACCCGGGAGATCCGCTGGATTTCCTCCAGGGATCCTTCACCGCCTGATTACTGGGAACCCTTCCTCCGACAATTTCCGCCTCTCCCTACCCATTCCCCCCACCCCACCCTCCTTCCTAACTTTTCTCCACCTATGATAGCATTTTTCATGAGAATGTTTACAAAAGCGAATACCATGCGGGCTGCTCTCTCTCAGTCCAGATGTTTTTCATTTAGCTACATTGCACGCCCATCACACACACACACACACACACACAACATACACACACACACACACACACACACACGAGAGACTCGCGGCCTTTGCAAATCAAAAGCACCTGGTTTGCAAAAGCCGCACCCTAAGGGGGGAAAGGAAGGGGAGAAATGGTCGAATTAAGAAAAGTCCCCCCTCCCCTAAAAAAAAAGCAGATTTGAAACATTTTTGGCATGCCGATGGGTTTCCCAGCTGGAAGACGTTAGCAGCACACTAGAATAGATTTTGTTTTTTCCTGCAGGGGGCTTGTACCTGAAGCCGGCGGGTCAGAGGAAGAACAGAAGCCAAGATGACAGTCAAAACCTTGGCAATTATAAGACTCGTAGACTTCAACTCCCAGAATTCCCCAGCCAGCTGTGCTGGCTGGGGAATTCTGGGAGTTGAAGTCCACAGGTTGCTAAGCGCGCACATGCCTTCCCTAAGATACAGCAGTGTTATTCGTGGTCTTCCTTTCGGTATACAGACAGTCCTCAACTTATAACCTGTGAAGTTCCCGTGGTTCGTCCATGAGGCCAATGTGGAGAAAAGACAGGACACGATCTTTCTCGGGATGGAGCGACCCAGATTGGGGGTCTGGGAGCCCCTTTTATTGAGATAGGACAAAGGCAGGAGGAGCAATAGCATGTGGTTAAAAACAGCCTGTAAAAGTACAATTTCTAATCTACTGCTCAGGGAAGTTCTGTCTATATATGGTCAAATCCTGGGCGTCATTGGTAAGGCACATCTCAGGACGTTATGTTATGAACTATCAGGACGTTATGGAGTTTTAGGAGTTTGTTTTCTCCTGTGTGGTTCAGCGTGGCTCTGCATGCCCGGGATGAACTGGGCCATGGGTGTCCCACACCTACACAAGGAACTATATTACAACAATAACCACCTTTGAAGTTAGCGTGGTACTGAAAAAAGGTGATTTATGTACCAATCCTCGCACTTACAGCCATGACAGCATCGCCATGTGCTTAAAATTCAGGTGCTCATTATATATAATTAGCTGATAACCCGTCGCTGCCCGGGTGTTTATTTATTTATCCCAACCCTCCTTCCGTGAACGTTGCCACAATTTCTAATGTTGGATTTTTCCCTCCTTACCAGAGAGAGCCCCCTTGTGGAGTATTGTGAAGCTGTTACCATGGAAACTCCACAGCGCTGCACAGCAGAAGCCATTTTAAGGTAGTACGGTAGAAGCCATTTTAAGGCACAACAGGCTGTATTTTAGCAGAACACACACCCTGAGAGGTGTTATCCCCACAATATTTTTTTTTTTTTTGCAGAGAGTAAGCAATCGATGTACCAAGTTTGGTTGAAATTGCCCGAGGCATTCCAGAGTTATGTTGGAACACACACACACACACACATTTATATGTGTATGTTTGTATATATATAGATCTAATGCAATAAATGATAATGCAAATCATATTTATTTTGTATTTTATTTGTAAGCCGCCTTTATGACTCCGATAAATAACTCAAAGCCGCGAACCTACATTATAGAGAGCTTTTTTGGTCCTCCTGTTTTCTTCACAACAACAACAACCCTGTGAAGTAGGTTGGATTGAGAGAAGGAAGGATTGGCCCCAAGTCACCCAGCTGGCTTTCATCTCTAAGGCGGGACTAGAACTCCCTGTTTCCTGGTGATTGTTGATCCTTTTTTACGACCTTCTCACAAGCAGAACCAATGGAGAAGTCAGATTCACTTAACAACTGTGTGACTGACATAACAACTGCAGTGGTTCACTTAACCATTGTGGCAAGAAAGGTCACAAAGCTCGCTTAACAAAGGTCTCGCTTAACAACAGAAATTTTTTGGCTCAGTTGTGGTCGTAAGTTGAGGACTACCTTTACCTGCAGACAGCAGGAGAGAAGAGAAAGAACTGGAGGAAGTCACAAAATGGACTGCAAACAGAAGTCGAACAAATTTGACAAAAGGAAGCGAAGGTGGGACCAATGGTGATAGCGCCTTGGGTGCCTTCCCAAAACATCTGGCGCATCCCTTGAACACTATCTGCATTGACAAACTCCCCGAAAGGCCAAATCCTGCCCAAACATCTGGCTGGCTGTGCAACCGGCCCTAATAATAATAACATCTGGGTGGACGGAGCACCGTTGGCATTGACAACATCTCCATCAGTCAATTGCGAAAGGCAGCTTGACTCGGGAAGAGCTTAAATCCAGCGGCGAGAACTTTTAACCCCATCAAGCAACCACATCTGGCTCCGGCTCCCCCCGGGTTCCATGGGAAGGACTCCAGAGGTGGACTGAAAGGCCCAATCCAGCCTCAACATCTGGCTGGCTGGGCAATGAACCATGACAGACAATTTTTGCAAATTTGCTGCTGTTTAGTTTGGGGAAGACTTTTCCCGCTGATGCTCTGACCCCACCCAGTCTGGACTTAATAGGTTTCCAATTTTCTTATGTGTTGGAAAAGCGGGGGGGGGGGGGGGAGTTTTACAAAGTTTTGGTTGGACCTTTGAGTCCAGACAAAACCCAGTCTTGCATAATAAAATCTGACACACACATAACACAGAGAAACTCCGCAAAAGTTTTAAAAGAAGTTTCTTGAGGATGGGCAGCCAAAGTTAAGAAAGTCAAAAGGAAGACGGCGGCGTCTCCAGCTGAAATTTAAAACATGTGGACTCCGATTCCCATAATTTGGCAGAAGAATTCTGGGAGTTGAAGATCACCCATCTACAAATTGCTAAATTTGGGGAATCCTGTATACAGGTAGTCCACAACCACACCTGAGCCCAATATCCCTGTTTAACAGATTAACGGAAGGGACCTTATAGGCCATCTAGTCCAAACCCCTCAGCTCAAGGAGTAGAAGGGTTGCCAAGTGAGACATTTGTTAAGTGAGTTTTGCTCCATTTCACGATCTTTCCTGCCACAGCCGTTAAGTGAATCACTGCAAGTTGTAAGTTAGTCACAAGGTCGTTAAGTGAATCTGATTTCCTCACTGACTTTCCTTGTCAGAAGGCCACCAAAGGGGACAAATTGACACCGGGACACTGCAACTGTCATAAATATGAGTCAGTTGTCCCCACCATCTGAATTTTGATGATGTGACCATGGGGAAGCTGCAACGGTCGTAAGCGTGAAAATGGTCATAAGTCATTTTTTCCAGTGCTGTTGAAACTTTGAACGATCGCTAAATGAACCATTGTAAATTGAAGACTACCTAATATTGAAATGCCACAATGTCACTCAATTTCAGCAATGTTAAGATGGGTGGACTTCAACTCCCAGAATTCCCTAGGTTGTCCACCTGGCATCTTTAAGAAGAATTCTGGGAGTTGAAGTCCACATCTTATACAGACGACAAGGTTGACCAATTTTGCTTGACAGCTGTGTTCCTCCACCTTGGCAACTTTAAGAGGGGTGAACTTCAACTCCCAGAATTCAATTCAACTCAAGCTCAACTCAAGTCAAGCTCAACTCAACAGACTCAAGTCAAATGCAACTCAATTCAACTCAAGCTCAATTCAAGCTCAATTCTTCTCAACTCAAGCTCAACTCAGGTCAAGCTCAATTAATCAACTCAACTCAACCTCAATTCTCCTTAACCCAAACTCAATATATATATTATGTCACAACCCCTGGTATGCCCAAATGTGGGAGGAAGCTAACTGCTTCCATTCTCTGTCTATCGGCTCGTCACAAGAGACCATCATGACAGAAACCCAATATTTTTACTGTTGCCTTTGTTATATTTGTTCTGATAAATAAATAAAGGGAGACTAGTATAGATCTATTTCAAGCTATACAGCTCTCATCAGCTAGCCATACCCTTATTGGGATTCGAACCTGTGCTGTGTTACATCTTAGGCAGATGTGTTAACCACTGAGCCACAAGGTCTTCCTCCTTATCAGCTGAGCCAGGGAAGTAGGTATGTATTTTAGTGTCACAACCCCTGGTATGCCCAAATGTGGAAGGAAGCTAACTGCTTCCATTCTCTGTCTATCGGCTTGTCACAAGAGACCAGCACAGGTTCAAATACCAATAAGGTTATGGCTAGCTGATGAGAGCTAAATAGCTTGAAATAGATCTATACTAGTCTCCCTTTATTTATTTATCAGCACAAACACAACACAAATGTAACAAAGGCAACAGTAAAGCTTCCTCCCATAATTGGGGCATACCAGGGCTTGTGACACTATATATATATATATATATATATATATATATATATATATATATATATATATATATATATATATATATATATATATATATATATATATATATATATATATATATATATATATATATATATATATATATATATATATATATATATATATATATATAGTGTATATATAAACTTGTGCTGATAATAACATACATACATACATACATACATACATACATACATACACACACACACACACACACACACACACACACACACACACACACACACATATATATATATATATATATAGAAAGTGTGGTCCACTTTCTTGCAAAGTTTAAAATCCATCTCCAAATCCTTTTGAAAGCAGTGGAAAGGAAGGGAGTGGATTTATGTTGGTTATTTTTTTGTTGTCCGAATGGCCTGTTACAAAACCATTGCTTGATCCTTGCTTGGTTGGAGTTAACCGAGTGGCTAATTCAGACTAAAAGTACGTTGGTGCCACTAGGATTTAACTGCTCTCCCAGTAACCTCCCATTAGGGCAAACGGTGCATCGTAGCGCAAAGTTTTTTGGATCAATAGGCCTCATGTCGCTTCGCGTGAAGAATGCATACCAAATGTGGGACCCACTACGCAGTTTAAAACCAAAGGTCTTCACACCAGTTGTGCTCGTAAAACTGGAGCCACCGCAGTGTTGTCATGTCAGGCAGGGTGACATGATGGTGGTTTCTGATGCTCCCTGCAAACTTTCCTCAAACAAAGGCATTGGTGAAGCCGGCAGGAAGTGGGAAGTTGTTGCTGCTTCCAAGAGTATTTTGCCCACCTGTTGATCATTCTGTTTCTCTCCCTTCCCTTCCCTATCCTTCCCTCCCTTCTTTCCTTTCCTCTCCTCTCTTCCCCTCCCTTCCCCTCCCCTCTCCTTTTCTTTCCTCCCTTTTCCTCTCTGTTCCACTCATCTCTTCTCCTCCCTCCCCCTCTCCTCTCCTTTCCTCCCTTTTCCTTTTCTTTCCTTCTCTCCCCTCCTCTCCCCTCCCCTCCCATCTCCTCTCCTTTCCTCCCTTTTTCCTTTATTTCCTTCTCTTCCCTCCCCTCCTCTTCTCTCCTCTCTTCCTCTCCCCTCCCTTCCTCCTTTCCTTTCCTTTCCTCTCCTCTCCCTTCCTGTTCCGTTTCCTTTTCCTTTGTCTTTCCCTCCCTCTCCCTCTCCTTTCTCTCTCCTTTCCCCCTCTCCCCTCTTTCCTCCCACCTCCTTCTCTGGCCCCAACCCCTTCCTCTTTTCCCTTGCAACAGGTGCCAGGCCCCTTGTTTCCCCTCCCCTCCTTCTCCTCCTCCTCCCTAGACCGAACTTCTCTCTGTTGTTTCTCTACACACATCTGATGTTGATCAAAGCCGAAGCCTTTGCCATCCATGTGCTAAACTAACGCCATATCCTGCGAGGACGGCGCGCGCGCGCGCGCACACACACACACACAACACACAACCTTTGAAGTCTGGCTCTTTTCTCTATGTTTCTCTCTCTTTCTCCCTCTCCCCCTTTCTCTTTTTTCTCCCTCTCTCTCTCTCTAACTTTCTCTCTTTCTCTCTTTGTTTCTTTCTGTGTGTGTTTCTCTCTTTCTCCCTCCCCCTCTCTTTCTTTCTCCCCCTCCCTCCCTCCCCCTCTTTCACTCTCTCTTTCTCTGTGTGTGTGCTCTCTCTCTCTCCCCCTTTCTCTTTTTCCCCCTCCCTCTCTCTCACTTTCTTTCCCCCTCTCTCTCTTTCTCACTCTCAGCCCCTTTCTCTTTCTCCCTTCCTCTCTCTCTCTTTCTCCATCTCTCTCTCTCTCCCTCCCTCTCGTTCTTCCTCTCTCTCTTCCTCCCCTCTACCCCTCTGTCTCTCTTTCTCCTTCTTTCCCTCCCCCACTCCTCTCTTTCCCGACCCTGCTATTGTCATTTCCAAGCTAAGCCTCCTGGGCCAGGAATCTGTTTGAATGTGCAGAGAAGGGCCAGTTCCCCCCCCCCAGATGCTGCCTCTACACATGTTCAAAGCAGAGAGAAGCAATTAACATCCCCCGCTGCCTCGTTCTTTGGAGGAGGATGAAGGCAGGAGCCGAATCGAACGGCAGCCCAGGACCTTCTGGAAGGATCCCAAAAGAGGACAGTTACACACAACAGGCTGCAAGATCGCTCCTGTCAGACCCAATCAAAAAGAAAAATAGGTCCCGCTGGTCTCCCTCGGAGCCTCCGAGGAAAGGTGTTGTGGGAAACCAGGAACATCTCCTCCTCCTTCTCTTCCACCTGCTCCTCTTCCACCTGCTCCTCTCCTCCTCTTCCTGCTGCTCCTCTTCCTCTTCCTCCTGCTCCTCTTCCTCCTCCATCCTCCTCTTTCTCCTCCTCTTCTTTTTCCTCCTCTTCCTCCTTCTCCTCTTCCTCTTCCTCCTGCTCCTCTTCCTCCTGCTCCTCTTCCTCCCCCTCCTCCTTCTCCTCCTCCCTCCTCCTCTTCCTCCTCCTCTTCCTTTTGCTCCTCTTCCTCCTTCGCCTCTTCCTCTTCCTCCTGCTTCTCTTCCTCCTCCTCCTCCTCCTGCTCCTCCTTCTTTTCCTCCCCCTCCTCCTCCCTCCTCCTCTTCCTCCTCCTCTTCCTTTTCCTTCTCTTCCTCCTCTTCTTCTTCCTCCTGCTCCTCCTCCTCTTCCTCCCTCTCTTCTTCTCTCCTCCTCCTCCTCTTCCTTCTCTTTCTCCTCTTCTTTTTCCTCCTCTTCCTCTTTCTCCTGCTCCTCTTCCTCCTGCTCCTCTTCCTCCTCCTCCTCTTCCTTTTGCTCCTCTTCCTCCTTCGCCTCTTCCTCTTCCTCCTGCTTCTCTTCCTCCTCCTCCTCTTCCTCCTCCTTTTCCTCCTCCTCCTCTTCCTCCTGCTCCTCCTCCTCTTCCTCCCCCTCCTCCTCCTCCCTCCTCCTCCTCTTCCTTTTCCTTCTCTTCCTCCTCTTCCTCTTCCTCCTGCTCCTCCTCCTCCTCCTCCCTCTCTTCCTCCTTCTCCTCCTCCTCTTCCTCCTGCTCTTCTTCTTCCTCCTCCTTCTCTTCCTTCTGCTCCTCCTCCTCTTCTTCCCCCTCCCCTCCTCTTCCTCTCTTTCCTCTTCCTCCTGCTTCTCTCCTCCTCTTCCTCCTGCTCCTCTTCCTTTCTTCCTCCTCTTCTTCTTCTTCCTCCTCTTCCTCCTCCTCATCTTCCACGGTAGCCCAGTGGAACATGTTCAAGCCCAGGTCAGAAGGAAAGGAGAAGGCCTGTGGGGATTAACCCTGCAGAACTGGAGAGTTGGACCTCGAATGAGAAGTCGGGGTGCAAGCGGGAGAAAGGATAATCTGCAGAGGGCAGGTGGATGAAACGCAGGTGCTTTGCTCAGATTTCAAAAATAGAATTGAAAAGAGGTCGGCCATGAATCAGTTTTCCTTCCTTCCTTCCTTCCTTCCTTCCTTCCTTCCTTCCTTCCTTCCTTCCTTCCTTCCTTCCTTCCTTCCTTCCTTCCTTCCTTCCTTCCTTCCTTCCCTCCCTTCCCTTCCCTTCCCTTCCCTTCCTTTCCCTTTCCTTTCTTTACTCCCTCCCTCCTTCCTCCTCCTTCCTTTCCTTTCCTTTCCTTTTCCTTCCTTCTTTCCTTCCTTTCCTTTTCTTCCTGCCTGCCTCTCCTTCCCTCCTCCCCGTCTCCCTCTCTCCCACCCACCTCCTCCCCCTCTCCTTCCTTTCATTTTCCCTCCTTTCCTTCCATTCCCCTACCCTGCCTTCTCCTCCTCTCCTCTCCTCTTCCTCTCCCTCCCCTTCCCACCCTCTCCCTCTCCCTTCCTGTCTCATCCCCTCTCCTCCTCCCCTCCCCCTCTTTTTCCTTTCCTCCCCTCCCTCTCCCCTCACATCTGCTCCCCTCCTCCTCTTCCTCTCTTTTTCCTTTCCTTTCCTCCCCTCTCTCTCCCCTCCTATCTGCTCCCCTTTCCGCTCCTCTCCTATTCCCTCTCCCCCTCTCCTCTTCTCTTTCCTCTCCTCCCTCTCTTCTCCTCTCCATTCTCTTTCTTCTCCCTTCCCCTTTGCTTTTCTCCTCTTTCCCTCTTTCATCTTTTAACCTCATCCCTCCTTCACCTCCTCTGCCGGCCCTTCGCAAGATCGATGGAGATCTCTTGGCTCCACATACTGACAGGGGATGACATAACTGTGAAGCAACCGGACGCAAAGACGGGTGTAACATAGTCGGGGGAGGGCTGTGCCACCAAACGCAAAGACACCCCCCCCCACTCCCTCTGCGCCCAGGGCACCCTTGGGCTCAAACAGCCAGGTCTGATCCTGGCATCATCATCTTCTCCCTTCCAAAGGAATTAATTCCCCCCCCCCCACCCTCCACTCTTTTCCAAGCAAACCAATTTCATCTTTATTCCCCCCCCCCCACTTCCACTAAAAACATCTGGTTTGAAATCCAGGCTTGTAAACACAACCTTTTCCTTCTCTTTCAAACACTTTGAGATCTTCATAATGAAATTAAAAACCCCTCCCATTATTCAAAGGTCGCCTCTCCCCCCTCCTCCCCCTGCCCCCCCCCCCCGCCCCGAAGGGGAAAATTTGCCTCGCTCGGCCAACCGAACTGCTTTCATGTCTGAAATTAATTGGTGCTGGAAACTTCGCTCCAGTCCATCAGAATTGACACACACACACACACACACACACACACACACGCACGCACACGCACACGCACACAAAACACAACGCAAAGAGAGAACAAATAGCTGCAAAATTGTGAAATGCAACCGA